>NC_047155.1:19339466-19639466 GCF_009819705.1 Hippoglossus hippoglossus | reverse complement strand
CTATTAGATGGCATTTTACTGCTAATTGTTCTTCCATGTCATTTGGATTACTCAAAGATTGTTGTACATTTGGTGATGTGGTCCATTTACTGCCTATTTGATCAGTTCTAACATACACTTTGTTGCTGTGAACTATTACATATCTGCAGACGGAGTAAATAGGGACTGCATCTTATCTTACTTCCTTACAAAGTCTGAATAATGTCCCAGATTCTTCTTTTGGACGCAGATGGAAATGGAGATGAGCTTGGTGATCCAGGACAATAGTCGCCTGCTCAGCCTGTTAGTCCTCCTGCAGCACCTCTGACTGTGTCCCAGGACTGATTCCAAGGTTAGGACGTATTCACCAATGAGGGTATTCTCTCCGTCTGTTCCTCTCTACACCCCATTTCCCCCCTTTTTATCTTGCTTTTGTGTTTGTCTTTTTATGCAAAGCTCATCCTCCCTCCCATTCTGCATCCTTCCACCTCTGTGCTCACACACAGTTTCTCTTCTCTGTCCCACATCACTCCTCCTCCCTTGCATCTTCCCCTCCTCCCCTTCCCTCTCCATCACTCTCTCGCTTTCTCTCTCCCTCTTGCATCTGCTTGGTGTAGTCCCAGGGGTTGTGAGGGGCCAGAAGGGTTCATGAATAAGTCATTTACACTGGCCCCCCAGACTCTGTGATCATCGCCAACCTGTTCAAAAACATGGTTCCCCGCCACCTCTCTAGCTCCCTCTGCACCCCTCTTTCTGCATCCATAAGCAATGAAAATATAAATAAATAAAGTATTAGGGAGTGTGTGTGTGTGTGTGTGTTGTATTATATACCATCAGCTCACATTTTGGGATGTTCTTTGGCTGGGTAAGCTGACATGGACCCAAGATTTTCAAATGAAACCACTGTCCCATTGGTTAAGAGAGATTTGGATATGCCAATCAGTATTTTTCTTGAAAATTAAACAATGGTCCGGAAAGCCACTGTTTTATGCACATATAAGAAGATTAATTAAATAATATTATGAATTACTCTTAATAAAATAATTCATGTTTTCAGTCATAAATGTTTAATTTTTATTTTAAAATACAGTTTGGATCTTTAAATTTGCATCATTGAAGTTATTTCTACATAGTTTCAAACTACTGTAAACTGCATAGCACCAATGAACCTAAAGAAAGGATAATAGTAATGTTTAAATCACTTGTTTGGACAACAAATCATAGCAATGTCCCAACAGAAGCAATCAATGTTAAAAGGAAATTAGACATATTAGAGAGTATTTAAGTATTCGGTTATATTTTGGGGAATGTAATGTAAAATGCTCTGATCTACATCATTATTAAACATTAATTTATCATCATCAGTGTCAGATGTATCTGTCATGCAGCTCCTTAAATGTATCTATTTAAACCCAACTTAAAAATGTAATTTTGTGATGCATAAATAATATATAAAACATTTCATACCTTGGAGCAACCAGGAAGTGCAGCTTAAAGCTCTTCTGTTTTGACTCTGCCACAAGTTTGCTGCTTGATTAAAGTAAAATAAAGGACTTGCACACTAACAAGTCTTAGTGACAGAAAAAAAAACTAGATCTAAAACTAACAAAACCCAACTAGAGCGACAAGTCAATTAACTGATTAATTGACCAAAAAACTAACTGGTAGCTTTTCATAACCAAGTAAAAAAAACTAATTTCTGGTTCCAGTGTCATTAATGGGTAAATGTTATGTTATGTATGATGGTTTTGGATTGTTGGTCAGAGGATGGGATGTGAAAAATTATCATGGAAGAATTTGTCCACCCTTCACTGACACTTGGTGGTCTGCAAGAACTGTATTGAACTTTATATAGGCTTATGACGATTAGGTGAGTTCATTACACATGAATAACATTTATAAATCTATTTTATGAATTACCTTGCTTGACCAAAGATAAATCTTTAGATATAATCTTTAATTTAATTATATTGGATCTCTAAAATAATTGAAACTTATAAGACCAGAATACTCACCTGAGAAATCTACAAGAGCTGTTTCTCAGAGGCAGTAGTAAAAGCTGAGGAAGTTACTACAGTTTGAAAACTTGAATTTAAAAAAAAGACAGTCGATGGGGAGTTCATGAGGTGAGCCAAAATTAAAGGCTTGAAGTATGATGAGAATTCCAGATGTATTTGATCAATAATGTCCAGAGTTAATTAGTCTGTTGCTAATGAAAGTACTTCAACCTTTGACTTTCAATGCAAACACAAGCAAATAAATATTGTAAAGGACAAACACTCTCAACTTTTGTTCTACCCATGAAGGTGAGTCTGATGACTTTGGCAAACAAGTAATTTCTTTGCACTCCACTTCTGACTCCCACACTCATTCCCTATATTGATTTGATCATTTGTATGCTTTGTGGAAGTAAATAAACATGGATATTATTGCTAGGTTTTATTAACAAAAACGTATTCTACTGATTTATATAGACTGCCACAGGACATGGCTAAATATTACTGAAAAAGCTCACAACTGACATTGCAATTACCGACTGTAGTTGCCGCAAAACCAACTATCTTTGGCTAAAATAATTACAACAAATCTCAGGAAAATCCTTCCAGGGCTGATGAATGGAGGAGGTGGAATAAAGGTCAGCACAACACCTGCATGACGATTATGCACAGTAAGTATAATTTATAGGTCAAAACTCGATCAAATATAAATGCCACTTAGTCATGCTCTTCTTCTTGCTGTGGGCTGAGTAGCTGGGGAAGAAACAGTTTGTGCAGTGGTGGGAATTTCAAGGCCCTGTTGTGCTCATGTTGATGGGTCACACAATGAAATATGGAATTCTCCCCTATTTGATAGGTATTTCTGTGTGAAATGAGTTTATGCATTTTATTTAAGTAAACAAGAAGGCAAGAAAGTCAGCAGTTGTGGTAGGAATGTCAGCGAGGCCAGGTAACTGACATTATATTGTACATTTGCCCTGCGACATCCATTTACGCTGTTCAATTGAGAAACACATTTTGAAGAAATTATGATGTGAATGTATTGAGATTGTATCCATATCCAAAGGGTGGGGCCTGGGTAGAGCATGCAGGAGGCAGGACATAATGTATAGATTCTGCTGCGTAGAATGTTTTTGTCTACAGTACATCAACAGAGGCGTTTGACTTGATCATCAAAGGCCTAGAATCTTGGTGTCTTTCCAAAGCTGCTTTCAGACTGGTTCCTCCGTATTTTCTCTGGAGGAGTTGCACGTGTGAACGCAAATGTCGAGTGACACACTTCACAGTTTCTATGGACTTCATCCGCCTGGCGTCCTTGTAAAAAGTCTGTAGAAATCCAGGAGAATCTGATGTGTGAACACAGCAGGGAATCCTCTCAAACGGCTCAAGTTAACATCTTTTTCAGCATCTTCTACATGGCACCTCTTTTTTGTTCTTATTTTATCCTTATTTGCTGTTAATTTTCCCGAAATGTTCCTGCTGTGTTCTCACATGGGTTCGCTCAAGCAGCTTGCGATAGCTACAGCACCAAAAAAGCAACATTTCCTCTGCCGTCTTGCAAGTTAGACAGGACATTTACCACATACAAAGCAGGAAGGGGTCAAGTCTCACTGAAGGACATCTCAGAATATTTGTGTGGATGCCATAATGAACGTGGCTTCATCTGGTGAGGGACAACCACACAAACAACCAGAGGCTGTCCTGCTGTTCCTAGCAGGGTGCATCCTGCAGATAAGTCTGCTCATTACAGGTTTTACAAGGTGCGTCTCCTCCCCAAATGACTTCACCTTGTTTTTATAGCTGCTCATGTTCATCCATGCATGAAATTGAGAAAACTGTCAAAGTCTCCTTTGTTATGCATGTTAACAACTTCATCAAAGCCTTCTTATAATCAAAGTAAGATTGTGATTACATTATTCTATACATATGACAAATTTAGAATTTTAATCAATGTGAGGTGGGTCCACTCTCTCACCCCAGAGCAAGAATATTCAGGTTTAATATTCCCAGCCAAAGTCACTTCAGAGTCTGCATGTTGTCCTGGTGCAGGGTATCCTCAAGGTGTTCTGTATCCACAAGTCTGTGATAGTCTGTTTGTGACCAGCAGGGTGTAACTATAAGGGGATATCTCAAGAAACCAATACTTTGGCACCAATAAAATGCCAAAATTCTAAAAACGTGATTGTGCTTATTTTTTCTTCAGCACCATAGAGGGTGCTGCAGTCATTGTATTGGGAATGTGATTCTTCCAGAACTGACAAGAGCAGCATAACAATCATACAAGTGTTCGAGCCTGACGTCAAACACAAAGAGCAGCAGAAGAAGGAAGGGAGACACAGTAACAATAACATAATCATACGGAAAAGCGTTGGCAAGTTCAGGTGCAGCAACAGGTCTGCCAATGGTGTCTCAGAGGACTATGAACAAAAGAAGGAAATTCTTCAAGCTTATCCAATCACCTCAGACATTCAGGTCAGTGAAGTCTATCTTCAGTCTATCTTCGGATCATAACGTTTGTAGGCTACCGTCATTACTGTCTAGCGTGACAAAAATATAAACGTGTAAACTTTATAAACGTGTAAACTTTATAAACTTTATAAATCTGTTGAACAGTTAAATGCCTATTATCCCAGCCTTTAGTAAAATGCATTCTAGTTCGAATAAAATTAACCTATGACATTTATACAAATAATGTGTAAATATTAAGTAATAAATAAGTGTTTGGTGCAGGTCACACAAGATATTGACAGAACAAGATTCTAGTAAATGTAGATGGAATTACTGTCACTACCAGATGTTATCTCTCACTGACAAGCTAATTGAAAGCAAAACACAACCAAGAACACACAGTGACAACAACTACTCAATCCTGTTGACTGCATTGAAATTTGTGATCAGAAAAATTCAATGAGAGTTTGTACTCAGGAGCCTAGAACCACATATAAAAAGGTAAAGAACATCAG
Organism: Hippoglossus hippoglossus; assembly: GCF_009819705.1. Classification (NCBI taxonomy): domain Eukaryota; kingdom Metazoa; phylum Chordata; class Actinopteri; order Pleuronectiformes; family Pleuronectidae; genus Hippoglossus; species Hippoglossus hippoglossus. The sequence continues at coordinate 19,634,527 of NC_047155.1, read as the reverse complement.
CGCCATCAACTGCAACTGTTTTATAAATATTTTTTCATACGTAGCACAAAAAACTATTAAATACTTTGAGTCGTGGTCAATACACCTACACCCACACAGCTGCCTGACAGATAGTAATCAATCTAAGTCAAATGAAAATCAAAGAAAAATGAAGATTTGATCATACATCATCCTGATGACAATGATCATTGGGAAAGATGCATTTGCTGATGTTCTATCTGCTAACATGATCTAGATTTCTGCACCATGTTGTCCATCATTCAATACAGTCATTGGAACACACAATATGTTCAAGTGAGGACAAGTGCAATAAATACTGCCAGTATTGACATGAAATTAAATGATCAATAAAACATCTTCTCCAGCATGCGACAACCAGGTTCCCAACCTTCCTGGTTATACCTACTCCCTTTCATCTTAGTCCTTATAAGACTTATAAGACTCTCCATCTTGTGCCTCATGTCTGTCACATCTATATTAAAAAATGTATTCTTGTATAATATAACACTGACAAGCAATGTGAAGGTGCAGAACAGCACACCCTTTACTGTGGAGGGTGAATAATGACATCACTTACCCACTTTCAATAAGCTCCTTTCTCTTTTCTCCCTCACACACAAAAACACGCACAGGAAATGGAGCTTGTGGTCCACTTGCAGATGATGTCTTTGACATTTTAAAGCATAGTACTTTTCCTCACTTCAGTCATATCTACTGTGTGTTTCTTTCAACAAATCACAGCAAACTGCATTTACAAATGGCAATCCCAGGATAAAGGCATTTTACCTCACATTTCTGGCAGTAGCTTTTACTCGCAGTGGCCCCAAACAGCAGAATGACCCATGTAATTACAAAAACACACTATTGTATACTAAAGTATTTCACCCATTTTTGTGGCGGAATGATGTTTTGTTTATTATTATTTTCCCACATGTAATAGAATCTCAAACAGACATCCTTTCTTTAACTCAAAATAGCAAAATGTTCCTTATCTCTGCACAGCAACCTATTTGTTGGGGGAATTACAGAAGCAACATATGACTTTTGTACATTTGAGGACTCCACAAGCCTAATTTGCAATTCTGTATTCCCAAGTGGCAGTGAGAGATAACAGTTTGAATTTCTCAAAGTTTGAATGTCTTCATTACCCAGAAAATATGTATTATGCTGTTGTTAAACTCTCAGTACTAAACTCCCTCTTTTTGTGTGTCTGATAAGGATGGCTATGCAAAAATCCCCACAGCAGCATTTTCAGCTGTTTGTGAGTCCAGCTCTCTTAAGACTTAACACTCAAACACTGACTGAGGTTGGGGAAGGTTTTGCATTTTGCTATGAAGTTTTGATTCCTCACATTCCTGGAACTGAAAGAATTACTTACCGGCGAGGATTTGTGGTCTCAGTGTAGTACAGGGACACAAAACTAGTCAACAATTACATCAATACTTCCTAGAAATTATTGGCAGCCTGAAATTAACCTTGACTTACTAATTGTAAAAGATAATTATTGTATGTTGCCTTAAACTTAAATACATGACTGAAATTCATGTTGGTGATATTCAAATATCTTGACTAATGTAAAAAATAATCAAAGCTGCACCAATAAACATTTATATATTAAATGGATAGAGGTACTATGCAAAAAGGATTGTTCATACACAAAGAATTAGCAAATTATTAATCTTACCAAACATTTTAGCATCGTTCTAGTGACTGGATTTGGTGTAGTCTCCATAAAAATGCTTTGCTCAGCGAACAAGCTCTGCAGTATGCTACCTGCTCAGTAATAAATCTGCTGGTGGGGACTGGAGCTTTTAACAGCTTAAGAACCAATTATTTTGCCTCTTAATAGACCTGTCAATCTAGCTTGGGTATTGTGGCTACTGACCAATCAAGGATGTTATTATCATACATAGCATCATTCTACAAGCTAGCAACCTGCTGTAAGTTGATTCACAAAAGATACAGGATAGGCATATTTCTAAAGGACATCTTAAACATGACCACATCAATCTGAATGATTAAAGTGTAATCAAATGACAATTCAGTGTAAATCAAGCTACCAGATATTTCCCACAGAAGGTGGAGATCAAAACATAGACAAGTGGAGTGAATACTGGGTTTTAGAGGTGGGGAAATTAATCGATTCATAGATGCATCGCGATGCGGACGTGGACGACTCTACATAGATGCAGTGACAGAACATAATTGCTTTGAGTTTTCCGCTATGTTCATTGTTTTAGCAGTGTTCCACCGCTGCTTTAGGATCAGGACACACACACAGATTGCGGCAGACAGAAGAGAAGGAACATAAATATGAATTCAGCAGGTTTTTATAAAGATTAGTTCATCAGGCAGTCAGGATGAGACTCTCACATCAGCTGCAAACCCAACTTATGAGTAAGACCAATAAATGGGGTGCGTTTTCACACGAGTGTCTTGCCCAGTGCAGCTATAATGTGCTCGAAGACAAACTACACTAGTCAAAAAAAATTATGTGAACACTTAATTTAAAAAAGTGTTCCCCTAATTTTTTGGAACGGTGTACTTGCAGATTGGAGAGCTCTTTCAGGACCAACTCATGGCAAATGAATGAATGAATCCTAATGCATGGGGAGTGTATGAGCAGCTGTGTGCCATACAGGACGGAGGAGGAGGATAGAGGGAGGACAGCGGGAGGATGAAGGGAGGGGAAGCAAGTGGGGAGGACGAGGTGGAGGAGGAGACGTCTGCCAGGGGGGCTGGCTTGGCGCTACATTGGAGGGAGCAGAAGGAAGACAGAAAGTCTCTCAGGCAATCCTCATTTCTCTCTACTCATTTATCAGTCTCTGCCTTTTCCTCTTGCTCCGTTTTCACACCGCATCTGGACTCACTTTATCCTTTTTTTCTCTTTTCAACACCACTATTGGATTCCTCACATTGCCTCTTTTTCTCCTTCCTGTCCAGGCGCTTTGTATCCTCATCTTTCATCCATTTCTTTCATTCCTTTCTTTCCACTGCTTCCTCTTTGTGTGTGTTTTAAATCATGTTTTCATTGCTGTAGCTGGGTGTGAGATTTGTGCCAGTGCGGTCTAGATTGTGCCACCCTACCAAGGAGTGGGTGTCAAACACAGACACTGGCACAGCTTGCCAGGAAAATGGCACCACACTGAAGCCAATGGCTGCAGAGAAAAATGAATATTGTATATGTCTGCTAACACCCACTCATCCAGGGGCTGATTCCTTTAGTTCAATTAAATCTAAAAGGAATCTCTTTCAAAGAAAATGTCAGCTTTTCTGTCCTTTCTATCTAGAAAGGCAGAGGTTGGTCAGATTTATGTGTTGGTCAAAATGCCTGGGAAGTGATGAAAGCAGATAGTTAACCATCAAGGTGATGAAGGGTGATGAAGGGTGTGGAACCTGAGACTATTCAGAAATGTAAAAATAAAAAAAGTGCAACTTAGTGCTGATGTACTGTAGTGACTGTTTGGATGGAACCCAAACAGTCGCTTGTGAGCCGGTAACCCAACATCGACTCAATGTGGAATTTCCTAGAAACATCGTTGGTTGCTTGGCAACAGAAATTCTGCCAGCGGTCTCTGCTGTTTCAGGTTTTAAGGCCAGCAGAGTGTTCCTGTGGAACTTTGGATCTCTTGTTTAGACAATCTGAAGTAGCCGTACAGACGGTGTATTACTAATAGGTTGGTGAAGGAACAACACAATAACTAACGCTAGCTGCTGTATCTCCACGTAACTCCTAGGAAAAGATGCTTTGGCCAGTGGACAAACAACTAAAATGTTTAAGTAAAGTTGTGGTGATGGTGACACAAATGTTGAAAAAGAACATTTTAAAGACACTGTTCTGGTTGAGTGTGCTGTTCATTTGGCTTGGAGTAAAGTAGGACTCACAAACAGCTGAAAACAGACACACAAAAAGAGGGAATTTAGTACTGAGAGTTTAACAACAGCATAATACATCAACTTTCCCTATGCCTAAAATTGATTACTAATTTCATATTACTTCAGCTTGGTTGTAGTCAAGATTGTAATGTGGTGTAATGTACCAATCTATCTGTAGTCATTTCACACATCTATGGGTGAGAAAAAGTGAGAGAGGGGGGAATGCAGTGTTTGTGTGTGATTTCAGTGAGAGACCATGGTTTGAGGAAATAATTCACACCTTTGGGACTATGAGTCTTTTCATGTTTCTTCCTTTAAGAGAATTAACAATCAAATATTAATCAGAGATGAGTCCTGTTGGAGGGGAATGAACTCAGTCACCCTGAGAGGGTCTTTACTATAGTCCCATTTGCTTTATGTGCTTTTAACCCATGGGCTGGTTATCTATCGCTCTGATGTGCTAATTGGTGGGGGGGGGGGGGGGGTAAGATCCCTTATTTCTGCTCCCTGTCCCAAGTGTTCCATGCATGCAACTTACTCAAACCAATTGTTTGAGTAAGTTGTTTTGGCTAAAACCAGCTGCAAGTTGCATCTTCATCTACACGACTATCTGACATCAGATGCCTTCCCAAAGAAAAACAGTTCCAACAATTGAATCAGAACTATTAGTCTGATAGTTGTTCAGTACTTCTGTATGACGCATGAAAAATGTTAATGTTCCCTTGATATAAGGCCACCAATTTTGTATGTGTTAATGTGTTAATCTCAAAGCTGCAGTTCAGGAGTTTATGACAACATACAACATAATGAGGAGAGAGAGACAAAACAGAGAGCGTAGAGGTATGAAAGATACAAAAAATAAAGAGCAGAAACCTTAATAAGAAAGCATATACAGCTAGTTTACCTGATTTCAGTAGTTTGAGGACTTATAGAGAAAAGAGTAAGAATAAGACAAACCTATCTTAATAATATATTCACAAGATACGTTTTATCAAACATTTTCATTTGGTGTTGCAACCACTTGCAGATGTCTTATTGCAATAGGCACTAAAGATAAATACACAAACTGAAATATCGTCTGCACAAAGGCAGCTAGTGTTAGTATTGTAATTTTCAACCCGAGCTCTGTTCAGCGACCCTGAATGAAAGCCTCCTCCCATTCCAACAGAAATGTATGACTCACTCACACACACACACACACACACACACACACACACACACACACACACTCAATGCACTCCAAAGATTACAGACAACACCACACACACACACACACAGCTTTACCCCTCCTGACCCCCTCATTCCCGCTGGAAGCACCCCGAGATCAGCAGCGCGACTGTAGGGTGGCTAGTGGCCCGGGCCGGTGTGACGACCCCGCTCTGACAGAGTGTCAATACAAAGCAATTTACAAGCGCATGAAAAATCGACCCCCGATAACAGGCAATTTCTCTGCTCTGCTGCCTCAAGAGGCGTGACCCGCCTTGCGAAAATGAGGGGTGTGGGGGGGGGGGGGGGCACAGAAGAGGAAGAGGAGGAGAGGGGTGATCACAGTCCAGTGGATGTGATTACAGCCTATACTGTGCTCTAAACCGGGGACAAGGTGGGAGGGAGACAAAGAAAATTGAACAGTAATAGGGCAGGGAAGGGAATTGGCGCGAGCGATTGTAATAGTGATGCGAGGAGCAGAGAAATCATTGTGATGAGTGTGATGGTTTGATTTCACTTGTATACAAAAGGAGAAAGGGAGAGAGAAATGTACCAGGAAGGAGGGACTTTAAAAGCTCATATATGCAGGACTGACAAGAAGACAGTAAAGAACAATCTGTGCATTAGGAGACAAGCAAGAAGGAAGGAAGGAAGGAAGGAGGATCGAGGAAAGTCGGTGTTGTTGCTGTTGCTGATGAAATGTGGACTGTATGTGTGTGTGTGTGTGTGTGTGTGTGTGTGTGTGTGTGTGTGTGTGTGTACTGGAGGCCACAGGTGAGGACAGAGATAATGACCTCATTCCTCTTCTCTTTCGCAAAGACACTTTTTTTCTGCACCATTCTAATCATCAAGCCCTCTATCCATCTCTCCATCCCTCGCTCCCTCCTTTCGTCTGATTCTCCCTCCTCTCTGTCGAAAAGCCAGAGGTCACACCTTCATCCAAACAGACAGGAACACACACAAAGGAAGAAAAATAGCAGTATGGGTCTGTAAAATGTGTGTGTGTGTGTGTGTGTGTGTGTGTGTGTGTGTGTGTGTGTGTGTGTGTGTGTGTGTGTGTGTGTGTGTGTGTGTGTGTGTGTGTGTCTGCCTGTCACAGCAAAACACACACAAACACATATGCTGCACGGACGCAGATGTCATGGACTTGAATTGAAAATAAATTTCTATTAGAACACTTCATCATGAGGTCATCTGTGTCAGGTTGAAAAGCTGCCTCTGTGCCACTCAGCAAGAGGAGAGGTCGAGTAAAATTAACAAACGTCAGCCTTTCTAAAGATTCAGGAACAAAAAAAGTTGACTTTTTAAACTTGTTAAAGTTTTCCTTTCAGCTTAATTACTTAAGTTTGACAGAGGAGTAGTAATTGTCACATTCATTTCAGGTTTCTTTGTTATGCTCTCCTTTAGATTGAAAGACTCCAAGGTTCATTGTGAGCCGGAATAATTATTTATATTTTGTCACAGATATGACACCTAATCCTTAATAGATTTGCATCGCCTGTTCAAAAGAACAAATGAAACATGAAGTGAAACTGTGACTTGCTACCAATCAGCAGCTGTTCTGAGACATCATGGTAAGATTAAAAACAAGATCCTTTCACTGTTCACCTGGAACCAGTGGTATAGCTCTGCACAGTCAGAATCCATTACTGAAGCCTTTACACTCTAAGACCATACACCTGCTGCTATGGTGCTGACATATAACCACAGTATATCACATCAAGTAGAGCTTCAGTACAAGTAGGTTACTTCTCTTGTGACCTACGAACTATGTTAGACAAGTTGCTAACAGCATTGTGCAGTGAGCACACTGCTGTTAGAAGTTTAGTTTACACCAAACTAATTAAGTTACAGCTCATACGACAAACCACCAGCACATTTGTTACAACAACGCTCAATATCATATCATAATGCTAATGACTTTGAGCTAATGATAGTTATGATTATTAGCTTTGTAAAACTTTGACCCGCCCACCCCATGCTATCATCCATCACACTGTACTTATCACTGTAGGAATATTTAGTAGGTATCACATAAAGACAACCACACGTACGCAAAGAGGACATGATAAAAATAACAGGCAACACTATAACAGGATTTCTCTACGTTTGAAAATTGTTCGAAATACTTTGGATAACAACTCAACTAAATATCTTACATAAGTTTAGATATTTTTTAAACATTTTAATGCAGAATATTAAGGAATATTTTTGTTTTCAAACATGTTTTTGGAGGATTTATTTCTATAACCAAACAAAGTGACAGTTTAAAATAAAAAGACATAAAATAATATTTTCTTCTACAGTGTGTATTGAGTCATGGCTGAACTGGATGTGCTAAATCTTTTGGGGGGGGGGGGGGGGGGGTTTGAATGTACAATTTGAATATGGAGTAAGATGATGCAGTCTCTGTTCAGGTCAATAGAAGTTATTACTGTCATTACACTTACTCCACTTCATAAAGTCAGAGTGATTAAATAAAGAGCTTATTGTTTTTCAGCGGTAATTGTGACATTATTTCAGAAATTAAATGGGTCATCTGTCACAGCAGTCATCAGTGCCAGCAATAAAAAGTACTGCTGCACTACATACTGAGGAACACATCACTGCACCAACAGTGAAATGTCCGGACACATGCTAGTACCTTTAGGATATTTATCCTCTCAGCCAGTATTAACTCCAAGTAAAACAAGAGAACGTCTCATTGAAAAATGAGTCTAATTAAAATAAATACAGCTCAATAGGAAAATGTTATTGTTTGGTGTTAATAGCAGAGCCTGTTAAGTCAATTAGCCAGAACTCACATTTAGGTTATGGATATAAAGCGTAGTAACATTTGCTAATGTAGCAGCCAGAAAATATAATATTGCACCCAAGTAAAAGTACTGTTATTTAAAATCTACTGAAGTGAAAGTTAAGTAATGTGATAGCAGTGTAAGTTGAGGGTTTGATGTGGGGTATCACTCTTTAAGTGAAGAAACCCCAGGATGGAGACGGATCACTTCTGAGCAGCACTGTTCTCCACACTGCTCCTCTACATCAACACACACTTCCAGCTTCTCACTGGGACTCAACCAACCAATAAGAAGCCAGGAAGGCCTCAGAACTACAGAGGCAGGTTCAACACCTCATTAGTCCTGTTCTTATGATGCTTATGTACATATTTAAATGTGCAAATATGTAAATAACGCATGTGTAAATATAAATATGTAAATAACTTAACTGTTAACATTGGAAACACATTCTAGTAAATTAACATTTAAACATATGAATTAACTGAACGTTCAAGTTTACAGAAGTAATCAAATAGAAACACAACTAAGGCCTTGGACCAAACCCATACGCCTTGTCTCAGCAAACCAAAGAGGACAAACTCAAGTCAATAAAACAAAAATGGCTGACAATCTAATAAAGTAGGCTCAAAGGCTGAAAGGACGTAAAAGGCTTTGTGAACAAAACACTTAACTTTAACAGCAGACCAGAGAATCAGCGAGGCAGCTAACACACAGTCTGTATGAGCTGCTCCACACACACCAGCACGTTGCCAGGCAACGCAGTGGTTGCGTGGAGACTCACCTGTGTGGACATCAGGAACCGTCATGTCCTCCGCCCTCGTGTCCTCCGCCCTCGTGTCCTCCCCCCTCTGCTCCACGCTGCTCCTCACAGGTGACTCTCTCTTCACAGAGCTGGGCCGAGTCGTCATCTTTCTTTCCGGTCGCGCTGCTGAACGCTGAGTGAAGTTTAGTTGATTGGAGGCTGGAGACTTTCAGAGCTGGCGCCAAACGAGCCGTGAGGAGAAATCACACCCAGCATGCACCTGCCGCTCGCGGGGTGTGTTTGATTTGGGTCACTCAGGATGCCCGCCGGGTGGTGCACTGGTCCGGAGATTGGTTGACCTGTTTTTTTTTTTTTACATATGCAGTAATGTTGATCTTTATTACAGCCCATGATGACATCATCCTTTATTTCTGTGTGTGTGTGTGTGTGTGTGTGTGTGTGTGTGTGTGTGTGTGTGCGTGCGTGTGCGTGTGTGCGTGCGTGTGTGTAATTAGTCCTCACAAAACTAAATCAAAATCAGTGGCCAACATTACAGAACTTTATTATAGTAGTATTTTAGATTAATGTAACAGATGGATTTTGTCTATCATTTTTTACATGTATTCTATTATTTTATTCTCGTCTACAATTTTAAGTTTGTTTTTTATAGATCTTATCATTTGAAATGTATATAACCCTCTGTATAATCTATAGATACAGTACATATTCACGAACACAATTATATTATCCTTTATAATTTAACCAGACTTTGTTTTATTTTATTCTATTTGATTTAAAACATTATTATACTTGCAGTGATTTATTGCTTTTATAGGCGATGTATAGTGCTATTAATATATATGCTGTATAATTTGTGCTACAAGGCGGGTTGCAAGGGTTTCTGAGTTTAATGTTTACACTTTTGCTGAAGCTTGAAAAGTGCGTATGAATATGATCATTTTTATTCTTATTATTTTTATTATAATTATTATGTCTTTACATTTCTTCAAGGAACAGTGACCTTCTCCCTATCTCAGCTCTTATGTAAAATACATCTCGTCACACAAATACACCAAGAATTAGCTGATAGTCACTTTGCATATCAGAGGTCTCGGCTGTGATAATAAGCCGAGGGACGTATTAAGCCATGCGCCGCTCTTGCTGGATAAGAAAGTGTGGTTGGTTTCCTGCCCCCCCCCCCCCCCCCCCCCCCCCCCCACCCCCCCCCCACTGAACAAAGACCCCCTGCACAGCACTGCACCTGTAGCATCCTCATAGAGGCTTACATATTCAGCGTGTGGGAGAGCGAGAGAGAAAGACAGAGGCTCTGACCTGCACGTCACCTCCGCTCGCTCAGATCTCAGGAGGGAGAGGGAAGGAAGACGCTCCAGCTAATGAAGTTCTGCCTTTTTCTGTGCACAAACTCTGACTGTTTTGGTCCTTAACCGAGGAATCAGAATATTACAGATCAGATCTCTTGTCAAGACAAAGTGCATTATTCAGGCACATTCTAACGGGGTTTGTCACATCAATAAGAAAAACAGAGAAGCCTCAACTGGATGAAGAAAAACTGAGGCTTAAACCTCACTTGACTTCAGGAATGGGTGTGGCCGCTTCTCTAAATGTGACACAGTTCCATGAATTATGTGCAAGCAGAGTACAATCCCTTGTCATTACACAGGCTATTTTGTTCAATGATTTAAGATCCTCGTCGGTCGTGTATATTGAATGTCAACCTGCGTGTGACAGCCTGTTCCCTCTCTCTCTTGTCTGCATCGCCTTCCAAAGCTTTTCCCCCTCACATTCCTCATTCAATAGTAATTCTGTCTTTCTCCCTGACTCTTCTCCTCCTCCCTGCATACTCATCTTTTCGCTTGTCACTTTCCCTTCATGTCAATTACCATCTCCCATCTCCCTCCACCACTACACCCCCCCCCCCCCCCCCCCCCCCCTTCCTCTGGCTCTGCACTCGCCATCTCTCACACCTTCTCCATTTGTATCCCACTATTTTCTCATCACTCCTTCCCAACACTCGCTTCTCCTCTCTTTTCCTTTTAATTTCACAGTCTCTCTCCGCATGCGAAGCATCCTCGTGTTTTTGCCCCCCGCCACACTCCCTTATCCATTCTCTTTATTGACTCTATTCACTTTGTTTCTGTCATTTGCTTTTTCATCCAACATGCTGCCTCCGCCCGTCTGTTTCTGCATTCTCTCTCTTCTCCCAAAACCTTACCATATTTATTTCATCCTCCTGCAGGACTTGAGACGTTCCTGCTTTTTACCTCCTCAGTCCTCTTCTCCTTCTCCTCGCCTTTCGCTTCATCCCACACACTCCTCATCCGCTCCAACATGAAGCATCTTCTCTCCTTCTCCTTCTATATTCATCCCAGCAGTGAGTGAGTGACCTGAATCTGTCTCTTTGCATTACAGCCCCTCCCTTCAGCTGCTCAGGAACACCTTGGAAAACCAATAGTGAGGCTGCCACCTTTCCTCACATGCCCTTGTTCGTGTGTATGAGTGTAAGTGTGTGTAATTGAACTGGAACGATAAGGCCGGCCCATTATGTACCACATCGGACCTGGCTGTTCCCCATCTTTGTTTGCACATGGGAGCCAGTTTATTGGATGTGATTGGTGTGTGTGTGTGTGTGTGTGTGTGTGTGTGTGTGTGTGATTGGTGTGTGGGGGGGTGACTGTGTGTACTTATGTTTATCAGTATGCCAAGTAGGGAGCTTTAAATGGATTTCAGCTGGAATGTATCAGTATTTCCTAAAAGAAAGACGCTTGAGATTATCAGTGTCTTCAACGTATGTGCATGTGTGTGTGTGCATGTGTGATGTCCTGTTTCTGCCTAGTGTCTGGTATGTTGTCTGTAATTGCTTGTGCCTTACCACTGATCACAGGCCTGCTTTTCCCCACATTGTTTTACTCTCCTCAGTCACAAACTTCTTCTCTCTTCTGCAGGAAGGATAGGTAAAAAACTTTTTCTCAGAATGACTCTGACAAGTGTTTTTTTCCCTACTCTGAATGAAAGCATACATAACAAACTTTCGAGAGAGAGATTGCGCGGGGGACTCGATGGGGAGGAGGAGACATCAAATCTTCCAAACAGGAAAACAATCGAGGCAGATAGCACTGAGCTGTCAAAAGAGTGTGACACCACCAAAAACATTCAGGTCCTATGCATCCTGGGAAAATTAAAAACGTTGCACAGGCACAAAACATTGCGTTCTCTACAAACTCAGGTTTACTTTCATCTTTTCTGTTTTAACTTCAACTGAACTTTTTATTTTTCGAGACAAGATGCAGCTGCTCTAACTTTTCTGGTAAATTTATTTACGTTTAATGGATGCATTTGAAATTTTGTCATAATATCACCGTCAGAAAACAAAGGATTCACAGAAAGAAGTTCAACTCTGACAGCTACTGTCATAGAGTAGATGTGCCTTAAACTCTGGTGATGATTACAGGCTATTTCCATACTTTCAAATGATGAGAGCAACATTCTCAGAAATGTACCTGTTACATGGCAGTCAGACAAAATTAAGAATCACGTGTTTCTGCAAAATGTCATATACCTTTTCCTCTTACAACCAGACAACATCTCAAGACATCTCTGCCACCAGATTTCCGTCCGAAAACATTTAAACCAATCAATACAGCCCGAACTGCCCCAATTGATGTACAAATCAATGAATGTTCAGATGATAACCGGACTGACGGCCTTTCTAAACCCCGGAGCCGAGTTAACAACTATAAGAACAGTGCAAAACATGACTCTGCCTCACTCCCCTCAAGTTATTCAGTCTGCGGCCTCGCTATCGGTCTCAAAGCTCAACTGCTGGGAGCGTAAACCTAACGTGCTCACAGAGACAGTCATTACATGCTGATGTTCATTATAGACAATGTTTACCATGTTCGCCAAGTTAGTTTACAATGTTAACATTTGCTACTTAAAATCTGTGTGACTGATAGTTATTAATACACAGTTAAATGTGGGTGATCATTGTTTCGAAAGCCCTGCATTCATGTTAAATAATAATTTTTGGTCTGTTCCTGGGCTTCACAGTGCGTATCAGGTTGTCTTTTCATAAATCCCCATGATAGACTACATCACGGACATATGTAAAGCATCCTTGGGTCTCTTAAAAGGTGCTATATAATATTATTATTATTATGATTATCATTCTCTAGCATTAGATTACATTTATACTGTCCAAACATACTTTTAAGATGCTCTTAACTACTACCATCACCAAAGAAAGTAGTACAGATACCTGCAATGTAACCGCTAAGGCTAAGATTTCATGGTCAGCCTACTCAGATGGTGGGGAGTGTAATTTGAATTTCATGGTCCCCTCAATAGTCCAGCCGTTATATCAGAAAATCACCTCTCTCTGACTTAGTGCACCATTAAAGTATTGTTGTAAAATTAGTCTTTTCTCATAAACCAAAGTATTGGTAATACTCACATTCTGACGTGATGGTACTTGAAATGTTAAGTGATCACTTAAGTTCTCACAATTCATTCTGAGAGGAGCGTTAATGTCTGAACCACGTCATGCCAATCCGTCTTTTCCGAATTTGACACAAAACATTAATATCAATGTGCTGGTGGAACCTCAGGGAAGGTGAGGGAATTATTTAAGTCTCTAAAGACTCATTGTCTGGAGACTTGAATGTCTGTATAAAACTTCATGTGGATCCACCGTACAGTCACTGAGATATTTCAGTCTGCACCAAAGTGATGAATCGACTGACCAAGAGCCAGGCTGCAAGCACGACTAAAGTCTGAGTTTAAAGTATAGTTTGGGAGAAATTTGGCAGCATTTCCAGAACAGTCACCAAGCTTTTTCCGTTTGAAATAGAAACAAAGGCCGTTGCCCGGCCCAAAAAATGCATGTTCAGTGAAGTGTGGGGAAGGTTCATCTGCTGTCTTTCAAACTGTCAATCATCATTTCAATCAGCCAGACCACAATCTCCAAACTGACAGTTGGGATATTTGCAACCAGGACATGACATTAGACTGGCATTTATTTTACTTGTCGTTTCTGAAGGACATCAGAGGACGTATTAATCTTTACAGAGTAGCTGTAGTCCTCCAAATCTACCCATTATTTTAAAGAACTAGGTAAACACCGGACTGGATAAACATGAGCGGGTGCCATATTTTACGTAGGATTGTACCAGAGAAGTGCAGCCCACATAGATGTACAGTAGAAAAAAACTTTCCACTGCCAGTGATGTCCTGAGGGAAAGTAGGACAGTTCTCCATATAAACAGTATATGACCAATGACACTTTGACAAGTATATGAAGTGATATTAGTGGGTGTTTAATGTGATAATGTAATTAATAATGTCACTAGCTCTGCTGTCTTGTTCTGAAGCTGTGTATCAGTCAAACTGTATCTTCATGCATCCTGAATAAATGTATTGACTGTCTCTCCTTGAACTTTTAAAACACAAACAGGCAACAGCTTGCAATTCAGATGGCTTGCAGACTTCATATAAGCAAAGCCAAACATCACAAGTTTAGCCACAACACTGAGAAGAAAGCATATGAGTGTTGAAAAAGCCTGTACTTGAAGCTTCAGTGATCTCATCCAATGGTAAATCAACAAGTTATCATGTTGTTATTTATTAGAGACTCCGGTTTGAAGGTTTTCCCACATTTATGTTCTTGTAAAACTGACAACAGGTGAGGAGCCAAATGCAGACGCCACTCGAGGACAGTTCCAATACCCAGTCTTTAATCTGACACACCGGGTTGGATCAGGCTGAGGTATCCAAAACACAAAGGGAACGGCAGGGTCACGAACCTCAGTTTGGTCAAACACTACTTCACTGATGAGAGAAACTGACGGAGAACAAAGAGAAAATCACAGACTTAATACACAACTGATGACTAACACAGAGGAAACCAATCACAGGAAGTCACAGAGGGTGGGAAGGCAGACAAAGACAGGAAGAGGAGTGCTCTGAAATGAGAAACACAGATAAGTAAAAAAAAAGAAAACTGGATGTAATAAACTCATGGTGGAAATAACAGAGACACAAATCCAAAATCCAAACCAATAGAAAACAACAAGGCCAAAGTCCATAAACACATTGAGTCAAACAAAAGATCCACAGAAATAAATCAAAAAGATCCAAGGTCTCCTTGAAGACATACTGAAGGGCAGAAACGTGACAGCTCTGGGTAAACACATGCAATTTTTGTGTCATGTTGAAATGCAATTTGAAGAAAGGCCCATTTTTCTGTGTGTTTGTGCTTTGTTCATTTTGTAATGTTTCTATTTGTGATTGATAGTCAGTTGTAAATATGGCTGCGTTCTATTTTTATGACAAGGATCTCTAAAAATAGATCCAATCTGACAAAACATTTCATTATCTCCACTTGATTGACAGTAATCTGTTTATTGTTGAAATAACTAGTGATGTGTGCACCACAGAGGGGGACACGCCTACTGTGTGTGTGTGTGTGTGTTTGGGACCACTGAGGCAGTGACCTGGACACAATGGTGGAGTGGGTGCAGTTAAATGGACCATGGTGGAGGCAGTGGACCCAGTCAGTGGTCCCTGTCAGTGCACCCAGTCGTTGCACCCAGTCAGTGCACCCAGTCAGTGCACCCAGTCAGCGCACCCAGTCAGCGCACCTAGTCAGTGGAAGCTTTGCTTTAGGTGGCAGCCCCTCTCACAGACGCTCAGTGAAACCACACAGGTGCAGCCCAACACACAGCATCAGGCACACAGCATGAAAAGTCATGATAATATCCATCACATTTTACTGACACTGTGGAATATACACTCACTGATAAAAATCTGCATTTGACTCAGTGTTGAACAGCATGATGTGAAATCTGTATATTGATTCAGGTCTCGTTAGTGTCCGATGTGATGCTGCAGCTTGTCCCATGTCCAATATAAGACCCACCAGATCCACTCAAAACTCATCACAGCTGATGCTTAGTTATCGTCACCAGCAGAAACCTGTGAGACAGGAGAGTTACAGCTGGTGGTCGCTCAGTGTGCGTGAGGTTCAGTGCAGATAGTTGTTGACAACCACATGCAGAGAATCTGTGGGTTTGCATGTGCATCTTGGCGATTTTGGACTTTGTAAAGGTCTCATTAAATGATCCAAATACTTGGCAGTGTTAAATATAAACACTGTATTATATCAACTTTTGCATAAATATCAATTATAAGTTGTTGGGCCTTTGTAACTTAGATGATCAGTAATTGAGGCACATTTTGAAATGGTGGCAACAAATCAAGCTCATCTCCCACTGTATACAATTTAAAGTCCTGATAACTTTGCAATGATGAGTTTTCTCCCTTTTTACAGTGTTGTAGATATGGAGATAACAGTTTTGATTGATAGGACCAACAGAAAGGCAGTATTGTAGGACAATTAGGAATAGAAGGGTGATGGCTAACCAACCGGACATCGTGGTTTTCAACAAACAGCAGGAGAAAGTAGTGTTGATAGATGTAGTGATCCCAAGATATGACATTATGAAAAAGAAGGAACATGAGAGGCTCAAAAAATGCCACGGGCTGAAAGAGGAACTGGAGAAGATGTGGACAGTGAAGGAAGCAGTGAAACCGGTGGTAATCAGAGCACTCTGGGCTTTAACCCTCAAACTTGGAGAGATTCTCCAACAGATTCCAGGAAGAACATCTGAGATCTCTGTCCAGAAGAGCTCAGTCCTGGGAACAACTAAGATACTGAGAAGAACCGTTAGACTCCCAGGCTTCTGGTAGAGGACCTGAGCTTGAAGGAGGAAACTCAAGACCACCCTCATGGGTAATGTGGGAACATTTTTTGTTATATATATATGTATATTTATATGTATATTTATATGTAAATCCCAGTTGAGCAGCATGACGTTACCTGAGAAGATGAGCTGTTTTGCAGGGACTATATTTAGGGAATGAGAGAATATAGACCTTTCTTACAATGGACACATCAACCACAGATAATAACATTAATGATGGTTGCTTTTCATTCAGGTGTTCTAGTCACAGAGCGCTGGTGTTACTCATGCTGAGTCAGTGGCAAAGCTTCCTGACACATTTAAATGGAGCCGAGCCATCACTAATGTTATTGGTTACACCTCAGCCTGTCCTGCTGTGATACCTCAGGGGGGAGACAGGTGTAAGGAGCGTAGCAGCGGCCTGAAGACAACAGCCATATTTAAAACACTGACATTCAGGTTATTATATCAAGAAGGAAAGTTGTCACTAACTCTGCAGAGGGAAGTGACTCACTGTGGCACCATGTTGCAGGTTGGTCCTCATTTTGGTTCTCCAGCAGAGGGGTGATGGATCTGGCTGACGACACTGGCCTCGACGAGAGCTCAGGTGGAGGAAACTGTGGAGGAGGCTGATGGGATGACTGCTGGCAAGTTGGCAACACCTCCCCAGACAGACTCTCAACTCCTTTCACCTCCCTCCACTGCTCCTTCCTTTTTTTTCTCCTCCGTCTGCCTTCCACCTCTTCGCCCCACAGGACTCGGTAGAGCGATGGAGGAAAACAGAGCCCAGCCACCTCCACCTGGATATTATCACACACACACCTGCTGCCTCCATACTTTCCTCTCATGATTTAACTCTTGTCTGGTTTACGTCTCCTGCTCTCACTCATCCTAATATCTCATGTTTAATTTCTGGCTGTCTACATATTATTGTAGGCATTTTAAATTGTCTGTTTCTTTGGTGTGTTCTCATACAAACCATCATCTCTTATTATTATTCCACCATGAGGATTTCACCACTGTCTGTCTGTTTGTTTGTCGTCGATTAGTTTGTTGGTTGGTTTGTTATCAGCGGGATTACGTAAAAACTAGTGAACAGATGGAAGGATGGGACATGGGAAAGGTCTCTAAATATTGGCGCAGATCTGGGTAAAAAGGGCGGATTCAGAATTTTCTTTCACTTCCGTAACATTCCAAGATAGAACATTTGAGATATTTTCAGCAATTTCTCCCTTAATGGTAACAAATAAGACTAAAAACCTGTAACTACCACCAATGTGTAGCTGAGATAATCAACAGTATATACGTTTCTTCAATAGTTGTAGAACAAACAGATTTGATGCAAAATTTAGGGGATTGGCCTTGGTGGAGTTACATGCTCTACTGAGGGCCATTCCATGTGTCCCTCCACCAAGGAGGTTATGTTTTCACCCCTGTCTGTTTGTTAGTTAGTTTATTAGCAAGATTATGCAAAACTTAACGTCAAACTACCACGAAACTTAGTGGAAAGATGTGTCATAGGTCAGAAAAGAACACATTCAATTTTGGAGCAGATTCTTTACTTTCGTTAAAATTGTGAGATTTTAACAATTTAATTTAATAACAATTTCCTCGATTTCCCATGGATCTTGATACGGGGACTGATATTTATAAGTGTGTGAAATTCAGTGCAGACATATGTAAAAATCGGGATGTGGTTTCATGAGTGGACTGGCAGGGTATTGTTATCTACTGAGCCCCTCTCTATGGTTTTCTATTTATTTTTCTTCTTTTATAACAACATCATCATGATGACTTGTCATATCTATAACCTCCCTCGTCTGGAAGACAAAACTTTGCCTTTGCATGAAGTGCGAGGTGGAATGGGCCTCACAAGTTGCTCCCATCACTCTCACCTCTCTCTGAACGATCCCATGATGACACCTTTCTGACAGGTTACCATGACTACCTGACACCGGAGGCACCTCTCCATCCATCTGCTGCAGCAATTGCTTCCACCTCGCCCCACTCTAACTTTCCCTCTCTTCCTCTCCCTCCCATCACTTCTTCTTCCGACAATACAGATGCCACGCGTTCAGAGAAGAGAGGAGAAGGTCGAGGTTTGTTGCTTTTTCAGCGCTCCGGCACTAGAGGAACTGAATTCGACAGACAAAGGCGGGAGAGAGGGAGGGACAAGTAACAGTGGCTATCAAAATTTCATGGCAAATGGAAAGAAACAGTGCACTGTGAATTTCTTTTTGTTTCCTCGTTCCTCCTCCTCCTCCTCCTCCTTCAGTGTTCTCTACTGGATTCAAGCCTTCTGAACTCCATTACCTATTTTCACAGTGAAAATTATTGCGGGAAAATCCTAAGTCAGGTCAATTGCACTGCAGTGAAAGGGGATTTTAGATAAATGTGTGCATGCAACACTGGACTAGAAAACACATTTGTATACAGCACAGTGCTGTATATCAACATTTACACTATTAACTCATTCTCATACGCCTTGGTAGTGCTTCTTTTGTCCTCTGAGCACTTTTTGTCTTTGGTGGTGAATAGAGTAATTTTTATGTACTCTGCACCCGCTGATGTATGAGCTACCAGGGAATACACACTGTAATATCCCTGCTACAGTACATAAAAGCACATCTGAACATTTGGCAGCTGGGCAGGCTGGGAGATGAGCAGAAGCAGCAGAATTTTCATATCGCCTCGTAATTCAAGCAGCAGTTTGCAGTGTGGAGTGGTGAGAACCTGCTCGATGTAAATAGGCCATCCCATTCACAAAGACTGCAGCCGATTGATGCCTTATAATGAAAATGCTGCGGAGGAAAAATTAAATCAGTGAAAGGCAGCTATACTGAATAATTTCTGCACTGCACTCGTGTGCTTGATTATTTTTTCTTTTTAACGGCTTCATGTGCTGTAGCAGGGATGTTCAGGGTCCTTCCCACCTCAATAAGATGTGAGGTATTTGAAAAGTCAACGTTTTAATTTTTTAAAATTTCAAATAAAGACTGTCAGAAAAGATTGACAGCAGCCTGTACATGAAAGTACAGAAGCCCACTTCACTGGGTTTGATAAAGTGAAAGAAAAAAACAAAAACTGGAGGCACTTAACCCAGTTTATTTTCTCTTAGTTTAGCTTATCTTATCTTATCTTAGCTCAGTTTAGCTTAATTTTGTGTACTTTAGCTTAAGGACAAGAAGCATGAGGAAAAGGTTTGTGAAAACATTAAAATCTTTGCCCCTGGTGGCTGAGTGGAGTGTGGGTCATTAACCCCAAAACACATAGAAGTAAAACAAATCTTAATTTTCTGGTAAGTTTGATTTTAATTAGTTATTTGATTCGATAAAAATGGGTGACACGTCATGATTGACAGCGGAGACTGACTCACGATTGGTTGAATGTTTATCAGCGAGATCTCACTATCACATTTCCACACCACAATCACTACTTTACAGGCTCTGTCTCTAAATTACGTCACCAGTTCAAAATGGCAGCCCCAATATCCAGGATACGATGGCTTCAGTTTTGTTCAGTGGGAGGAAGTGGAGATGTGTCGTCCATCTTTAAATATAGTCTATAGCTGTACCTTCTTTGTTTAATCTGTACACACATAGAACAGTGGTTCTCCACTCTGCCTCCAGACTGTTCACGGGGCTAAGCTAATTACCTCCGGGCTCTAGGTTAATAATGAATGAACAGAAACAAGGGGCGTATCTATCTTTTCCTCCATCTCTCAGCAAGCAATGGATAAACATATTTCACAAAATGTTAAATACTCCAATAATTCCATAGGTATTAGTGTAATAGCAAATGCTATACACACAGGACACTGAGCTGTAGGTTAGGATCGGGAAACTGCAAGTCCACAAATGGGAATTAAGGTTTATCATGACCACCACGTTATCCTGCGTTGCATCTGCACTTATGAGAGCTGAAGACATGAGATACCTGCAGCAACAGCAGCAACACATCTTCCCTGAGCAGCTCTGTTCTCACCAGCACGCATTAATTAACCCGTTCTCTTATCGTCCCGCCGCAACCTGCTGAAGACCTGCACACCAGCAGTTAAACCTCAATCTCCAGGTAGCTGTCAACACACACACACACGCAAACACAAAGGCCTCATCCCCATGTTTAATTAATTGAACTAATTAAGGGTCCTCGTGTCAGTTCCATTGCCAGGCGATGTCCAAGCCTTATCTCAATCCCACAATGCACTTGATCACAAGCTGCTGTGTTTGAGACATTCCCAAGAAACGATTAATTAATTCATGAGCGGCGGATCACTAAGACGCACCACATCCCTCTGACATCAAAGTGACAGCGGTGAAGGCACGGGAGGAAGGCGGCTGCGTGAAAGTAGCATGTTCAGAACCACGGCGTTGATCACACATGAAAGGCCGACAGACGAGCTGAATGTGGGGGTTAAAGGGCGAAGCTTAGGCTGAATCTTTGAGGGAATTAAAAGCATCTGGCATCCTCTGATACGTCTAAGCAGCATTAATGATTTATCATGAAATTCATTATAAGTGAAGAGACTGTTTTAAAAATGATTCACACATGCTTGTCTCTGAACAGGGAACAAAGTGTAAACATATTCTTTCCATTTCATCCGTTCCATGTTGTTATCTTTAAGAAACACGCAATGCAATTTTATCTTTTCCAACTGCGACGCATCGCAGCTAATTACCGAGCAGGGAAATAACGGAGAGAATAATTGTACTTATTGTCGGAGGAACTGCTCTTTCAAGAGCCATTCCAATAATTGAGAAAAATAAGCAACGGAAAAAATGTGTACATATCTGTTTGACTTCTTTGTTGTGGCCCCTCAAAGCTTAATGCCACAATAGACCTAAAAAGATTCATTCTTGTCTCCGAGGAAAAGCAGAGCCTTTCAAGTTTGGTTGACTGAAGCTGCAAGACAGAGGGGAAAAAAATTGCCAAAGACACACATTCGCAGATCAAACGGGGCTGGATTGTATGTTCGTGGGTGTGTTTGCATGAACGTGTGTGTGTCTGTGTGTGTGTGCAGGAGAGAGAGAGAGAGAGAGAGAGAGAGAGAGAGAGAGAGAGAGAGAAGGAGCCACTGTGGACTTCAGCCATTAGCAGCAATTCCAGAGCAGTTTTATCAATCTGGTGCCGACCCTCCGCCGGTTGAGTTGTGATTAAATTGACAGACGATGTCTTGTGTGGGAAGTCTGCAGTTGACCTCTCTGACCTCCAGACTGCACACAAACCATGCACGTGATAATAGAATGCACGCATGTGAAAGCATGTCTGCACGAGCATAACAATGCTGGCACACACACACACACGTACACGCGCACACACACACACACACACACACGCACACAGCTGATCTCTCCATCCCTGAGTGGAGGTCTGAGTGGTGGATGGGCTAATCAGACAGACTCCTGCAGGTCCTGGGGGACGTGACCCATCACCTGACGGGGGGGGGGGCAGATAGACCCTCTCCTCCCATCCTCAGCAGGGGGTCTCCTCAGGGATCTATGTATGTTTGCACTGTGTGTGTGTGTGTGTGTGTGTGTATCCAGGAAGGAAGGGAAGCGCAGAGGTGACCGAGGTGACGCTCAGAAGTCAAGTTCAACCCATAATCGATTTGCAGCAGTTTGGCTCAGGGGGAAACGGAGGCGAGTTTATCAAATACAAAAGAGGAAATGTCTAAAATTCAGTGATTTATTAAAACACAGAGAATCATCCATCAATCAAACATCAGCGGGAGAAATTCCACTGAACTGCAGACGCTGAGATTTGGTCAGAGCTTCTGACCAGATGCTGCCACTGGCTCAGAGAAGCTGCCTTGACTTTGTGAGGGACATTTGATGCCACTGTGAAAAGTTAACACGGATCATTAATCAGGTGATACGGAGCCTGTGAAGAAAACTGAACCATCATTAGTACTAATGGGACGTTATTGAAGAACAGTAACTAAGAGTCTACAGCTGCTCGTGTGCCGCCTGTTGTTGGAGACAGTAATCTGCTGCTTGAAGTTTCTATCCAATTAATTTCATCTGTTTCAAGAATTTTAATAAAGAATAAAATAAGTAGAATGAAAAGTAGCACTTTGATACAAATTTCTCTGTTGGAAAATTACCAACCTGCCTCTAAAATTACTTGACCGAAATGTTAAAGTCAAGATTACAGTGACTACAAATACTAGGACCAGTTCTTATTAGGCTAGAAATTAAATTCTATATAATGTTTTCAACTGTATAGAAACGAGCCACATGAATTAATAAAAATGTTTGATTAAATTGACTGATGTTACTATTCTCTCTCTAATGTGATGTTTCTAATTTGTTGGAGAAAAGGACAGATTTTTGACACATGTATGTTGAGTGAGTGAGTTAAGTGTTGATGGAATCATTTCTCCTCCCACTTAGTGATTCCTTTTGTAGCATGACGACATGTGGACAAAATGCACAAAAGTCCTTTAGTAGGAAAATGCTTTCCAGCTGGAGCTGAGAAATCAGACGTCAGAGTTTGTCCAGTCCTTTCCCAATGCTAAAGAAACTGAAAAAAACTCCTAGGTCCTGTTCAGATCTGCTCCAACATTGTATGTATATCCACCACCCCTCCGCCAAGTTTCAATGAAATCAGTTCAGTGGTTCACAATGAAAACGTCACCTCCTCGAGGTAATAACTGTGTCAATGAACATATGGAATCTGAGTTTTGCATGAAGACACATTAGGACAGAAATAATCTCAACTCGTTGCTCATTTACATATTTGAATTCATTTGAAGTCGAGTTTTCATCCACGAGGCAAATTTAAGTCCAATATTTGGTCTCAACTCCTCGGGGTACTGTCGGGATAATTAGCTGACAAATGCTCTGCTTCCTGTTTGATGCTGAGCTGTGAGTTTATGACGAGAAGAAACAGTGTGGAAACTACAGTAAAGTTATATTTAGGCCTTAGAACCAAAACAATTAGCTAAATCTCTGGTTCCATTAGCAGTGGTTGGATGTAACAAAGTACATATACTTAGTTACTTTACTTAAGATCATATTACTTCCAAGTGCTAAAAACAGGTCAACTGGACGTGGTTGAGTTTCTTGAAGAAAGGATGAGAGGTGAAACGTCTTCAAGGAACTCAACCACGTCCAGTTGACCTGTTTTCTAGCACTTGGATATAACATGACCTGGATGACTGAGAATATTCACCGACATCATAATACTTCAAGATTTATTTTCAGATACTTTTCACTTTTACTTCAACACATATATATCAACAGATATCTGTATTTTAAACGTTATCAATAACAAGAGGAACTAGTTCAATGATCCAATCAGAGCAGACATTAGACCCCGCCTCCCTCAACAAGAGTAAATTCAACGCGTCTATACTTGAATTGGAATATCGCAAATTTCACCAAAGTTGAAAGCCACACGAAGCCACACAGCAATTTGCCTCGAAACAGGAAGCAAAAACAAGTGTGAGCCCTCGCCTGTAAAGACACAGCTGAAATGGATACAGACGAGTCTCAGCCATGATGATGTATTTACCTTTGCATTAGGGAACAGGCTACACTCTGACTTTTATTACTTTAAGTCTATTTTAAAGCAAGTCATTAATACATTTTTACTTTTACTTCACTAAAATGTTCAAGAACTTCCTCCACCATTGTCCTTTGATGTGAAGGACTCATTTCCCATGTTCATATCACAGTCAGACGTTTGATCCATTGTTAATATAAAAGTATTAATTAGAGCGTCTCTAACTTCATATATCGAGTTTTTCTTGATTCATAAAAGGGTTTAAACAGCTAAACTAACACATGCTTCATTCTCACCGTGCTGCCTTCAGGAGCTGTGCACGGTGTAACGGTGTTTGTGAGTGGTGGGCTGAAGTTTGGCAGCACCTGCATTTAACGCCCACTCCTCTCCTCACATGCACTCGCTGCTTTTTCCGTGCATCCCAAGTTAGAGCGGTGACAGTAATCCATCTCGTAGGTCCCCCCCCCCCCAACCAGTCATGGCTGTCACCTCCGCCTCACCAGGAGCATCTGAATCTCGACTCAACCGCTCACCGGATTTAGGGGCCCCAGAAGAAGCCGCTGCCACTCGAGGAGCCCTGGTTCCGCCAGACTCTTGACGCAACGCACATTGACAGATGCCAAAAGATTCCTCAGCAAAAATAGAATTCCAATTTCACTGGGTTGAGCGTGAGATAAAACACAGAGCCGTCTTCAATTGTAACTAAAGGAGATTAAAGAGGAGAGGGGTGGGGGGGGCAAATATAGATCACAGCTTTATTAACTATAGCAACAGAATTTTCCATGCAGGGAGAGTTGGAGGAGGAGGGGGGGGGGGGGTGGGGGTGAAGAAACCAGCATCTTGTGCTTTGCGAGGAATTTATCATAATGTTCGCGCCACAAGATCATTTGCCTCTTGACAGGATCATTACGAGATTCAGTGCTCCCACGACCATTACGCAATTTCAGCGTTCCTCCTCGGATGGAATTTTAATTGAATTAGCCCGGCTGGTTACACATGGTGCAAACGATAACATTTTCTGTCTATCTGGGCTCATTGAACCCGCTTGAGGGGGAGAGAGAGGGAAGTGCTGACGGTTTCAGGCAGGGCATGAAAAAAGAAACCAGACAAGGTGGTTTTGGTTCATTCCAATACTCTTTTTTTTTTCTCTCTGTCGCTTGCTGCTTCCTTCTTTAGCTACAAATACGTGTCGATTCCATGAAAATGTGAGTGAGCCGGTAGATGTGCCACTGTTTTATGCACTCAGAGCCGCTCTTCCATGTAAGTGGCCATGTAAGCTGAGGGCAGTGCGAGCAGGATGTATGGTTGGGGGTAAACGTGTTCGTATTAACACCTCCAGAGGAACCAGCCCCCACCAGCCACTCAACCACATTCCCATAAGAATGATTAATGACGCCGGTCGAGTTCTGAAAGGCAGGGAGACGGAGGAGGGGAGCCATCACGCTGCCGGCTGACAAGAAGCTCACACTTCACTGTGGACGTTTTCAAACCTAAGACTTGGATATTAAATGGCTCGACTCATTAAGACGCTACAATCAATGTGCATTTAAAAGAAACATCTCAATAGAGCAGGTTCTACTAAAATAGTGATATGATGCAAACAAGCACATTACAAAGGTTTGGATTGCACAACACAAAAGAGCTGGAGTTTGTAGACAGAACTCAAAAATACAATTCAATGGAGATAACAGTTAGTACTTAAACAAGCAGGGGTGGATTGAGTGGTAAACACAGAGCTATTGTGACGAACACTAACACCAGCATGTGTTTGCTGACACACGTCACCACTCAGGAAGCTTCCTGTCACTAAAGAGGAGAATCTCTTCAAGGTTGTGCAGGTGATTGAAGCATCTATGGAAATAAGTTGGGAGGAGAGATGCTGTTAGAGAAATGACGAATGCACCTTATTTATTGATGCGATACAAATTGAGCCTCTCACAGACATATCAATCAGTATCAGTGTGTATGTTTGCTCACATGAAATCTTTTAGTTTATAGGATAAACTAGATTGTTTCCCTCCGCCACGATCGAGCAGTTATGAAAACACATTTAAATTCACTACATCCGGATTTTTATTTGGATCTGCACACACAGAAAGATCAGTCCCATAAATATGCCTGATTTTATAAATCAAGATCCATGAATTTTTCTCTCAGAATCAACTAAAATGTTGAAAAATGTCTTATAAAGAAAGCGAAAAGAGACAAAACGACAGAAGACCAACTTCCGCTGCTAGAATCACACTATTTCCTGTGTAGAGATGTGTGGTGTGCACGCGCCTATGGTGGTCTTGGGGAGGATGGAGGTCCGCCATCTTGCCTGCAGCCAAGTACAGTTTTTTGTGTAAAAAAAACCAACATAAAAATTTCAGCAAAGTTAAAGAATCCAAAGTCTGTGATAAAGGTCGCTCCTCTACCCCATAGAAAACACAGCTCCTGATGCTTGTGAAACACAGCGTCAGTAATCTGGCCGATGATGTCATGTGACATAATGATACACACCTATTCGCTAGTCTGCCCCCCCCCAGAAGAGCCAGGTAAAGCCAATATTTCCGACATGCATCAAAAGTAAAATATCAAGTCTCAGTGTCTGATAACGACATTTTAGTAATCTGTGCCGACTTTAACACACATAAATATATATATGCATACATATTTATGTGTGTATCCATGTATATGGCATACAGTGCTTCTTCCATTCAAATTAGACATAAAATAAAACCCCAAGTCACATTTTATTTAGCAAAAAATGTTTAATCTCTCCTTGATGCGTGTTTATTTACAAGTAGTAAATCTGCAAAATAGGAAATAACAGAATATTTACACAATGAATGTTAACCTGCAAACTTGTGACAGTCGCTTCAAGTCTGAAGTCTGTAGTATTAAAATTCCTTTTGCCGACTCAGTCTGAAAGTCACTTGCTTTGCGTTTCCAAGGAGCCTATGCAACTTCCATGTTGGAAAAAAAAAAGACCAACCACCACGTTTCCAGAATTGGAGAACAGCAGGGGGAAAAAAACTGAAAACAGAAAGATGCCAAGACTTTGCATTTGATTCCACCAGGGTTTGGAAAGGCATAAGTGTGACTTAGCATGTCTGAAGAGCTGAGAATTAAACATGAGATGCATGGCTGTGTGCTGACTGAGCTCAGACTGGAGGCAGAGCAGTGATCTCCACTTGTTAATTTGCTCTGATTTGACAGAAAAACAGCAAAAAACCTGCAACTCAGTGCGACTAAACCACCTCAATAACACTAGATACAAGTCAGTTATCACAATGGACAGCGCAGGATGAAGCACAGAGAAGGGAAGCTTCTCTAAAGATGAGACCAAATTACAACCCACATGGAGCATGAACCTGAGAATGAACTGAGAATGTCTATAAAGTCGGACACATCACCAGCTGGACCCTGCGGCCTCAGTCAGTTGCTGCAGGGAGCGAGCGGTGGATTTTTTTCTCACTATACACTGAACTCATTCTAACAGCACGGCTGAGCTCTGGGAGCAGCAGTCGTCTATTTCCTGTCCACGTGATACAATTAGAGCACCAAAGTGTGCACGTACAGCAAAAGGTCAGAAGGAAACAACATGTTTAAACTGTTTGTACAGCGGGCTGAGCTTATGGAGGTGGAGGTTTTGCAACACGTTCGGCTGAAAAATAGTCTTCTCTCTTAACCTGGGCAGAGTGGTGCCTCAAAACTGGTTTTCATGATCAAGTCCTGACGTATCCAGTTGAAGTCGGCTGTTGTCGGCTGCACAAAGTCACATCTCATATCTGACAGTAATTCGGGAGGTGTGCTCACTATTCTCAGATGTAACAGGAGATTGTTTTTTTTTTTCTTTCTTTCTGAGGAACCTGGCGTAAAGATGGACAGTGACAGCATTTCTGATCAGCATAAAATAACAGCCCTAAAATCTGATAGAAAAACAAGGTACAAGAGTTAAAGCAGCAAGTCACGTTTCCATCACAAAGACACACACGCTCATCTGATGCAACTATTTCATTTTGATCCTTGAGATCAGGAAATTAAACCTCGAGTTCGGTCAAGTACTTAAACTTTCAGGCAAACCAAAGGAGAATTTTGTCTTCTGTGTACCGTAAAATGTACAATTTACATGTGGAAAATAAAAACAAAACAAACAAAAACAATCTGATTACAAAAGAATGGCAAACAGCTTTTGTTCATCATGAAAAGTTTACAATTTACAAATGAAAACATCAACAAAAACAATTTACAGACCACAGTTTGGTTTTTCGCAAGCAGAAAAATAAAATAATCAGAAAACATTATTTCTCACCACAAATTTAAAAACCATGACTTCAAGACTTAAAAAAAAAAAAAAAAAAAAAAAAAAAAAAAGAAACAAAGAAATCCTCTTAGGAGATCAGTAATAAAAAAAAAGCTTAAGCCACACATGGCAATAGGCTAGTTCTGAAACAGGAGCTGGAGGCTAAGTGGAGGATTACTCATCCTCGTGTAGCTAATGAACGGAGGTGTCTCACCTCTGCATTGTTCCTCAGTCCTCCCCTTATGGATAAAGAGCAATAATCCCTGTCTCAAATAGATAGGTCAGAGGTGGAGAGAGACGCTCACTAGACCTTTTCCCTGCCCCTTTATTTGGGTATTAACATTTAGAAAGTTTAAAAAAAACAACAGAGGCTTTAGGCTTGAAACAGCTTTTCCCACTTTGTTTCATCACTGAGAGGCTCCACTAAGCTCCGCCTGACCTCAGCCTGGCTCCTGCAAAGACGTAAACAGAATCTGAGAGCGCAGAGACCCCGGCCTCGCTCTCACGGGGCCGCGTCAGAAAATGAATGATCCTTCAAGAGATGGGAAACACAAACTCTGCACGGGTGGAATCCTCGCGGTTAGATCTGTCGGCTACGTGCTAAACGGGGCGAATGGGAATATTTCCTGTAGTGCAACGGAGCTACTTCATTGTTCAGTCACAACACAGTGAAGCACTGAACTGTCCCTTCTGCTCGACCCTTGAGGAGAAGAACCAGCCGTGGAACCAGACACTAACGCGATCACGATAAAGCAACAATCCTGCGAGTAAATATTTGGTTTTCTGAAACCAGAAAGATTGCACCAATCGAATTAGGAACAGCAACTTCATGTTTTTCACCGTGACACCATGAATCGTCCGAACTCGAGAAGACCGACAACGCGCGTCGTCTTGCTTCCCGCTAATTTCATCGAGGATCTAAAAATGGGGTCATTACTCAAACAATTCTTTTCAGTCACTAGGCATGTTCATATTTAAAATCATACGGTAGCACATTCCATCTAACAAAATGTCTTTGCACTAAACAACATTCAAAGAAAACATGGCACAGTACAACTTTTTTGTTTCTTTTTCTTTTTTTGTCTACGTTCTTTTGTTTTTGTACTTGAAATACCAAATCATGTTTCATTGATGTATTTTTATTGTTCGTTTAAAATGAAAAGGAAAACAACAAAAATGTTTGCTCCCTAGTCTGTCTTTAAAAACGTAGCTGTATTTATATATAATATCTATATAGTCTTCCTTTGTAACGTTTCTGTAAATTGTGCAAATTCAGCAGTAATACAAGTGGCGAGAGATCAGAGAGTGGGCAGTTGATTACATTTATACAAAAAACAAGAAAAAATCAAAAACATCTGTGACACCCGTTGGAGTCACATGACCTAGAGAGCCTCTGTCCATAGGCTCATCACTGATTGGTCCATCCTGCTAATGATGACACCATATATGGAGTTCCTTTCCGGGCTTCCATTGTTTCTTTCCTGACCATCGCTTTGTCACCACAAAAGTCTTGAAATCAAAATCAAGCAAACCACAGACACCAACATCCACAATAATCAAATGCTGTCAGTTGACATGTTTCTTCACGTATGCATGTGTGAAAGTGTCCGGTGTCCCAGTCTCACCGTATGGGGCCGCACACAAACACACACATACACATGTAAGCGTACACAGGCCCGCCCATCTCTGCCGAACCCCCCCCAGGTTGCAGTATACTGCTTCAGTCCGTTTGCAGTTTGTCTGTATTGTTGGGGGTTGGAGTTTTGTTTGTTTTTCTGGGTGAGAGGAGCGAGGGAGAGAGACAGATGGAGACGAGGAGTGAAGAGAAGGAGAAGATGGAGGCGCTGGATGGTCCTCAGCTGCTCAGCGCCATTGTGTCGATGACTTGCTCCAGCTTGCTCCTCAGTCTCTGTCTCCTCGCCTGCTCGTCCCGCTCCAAAGCCGACAAGATCTGAGGATAGAGGGGAAGAGGTCAGCGAACCTGACGTACATTCTATTTAAAATGCGTCATGTAAAAGCTGGTATTGAATAATGGCAGAGTAAACACAAAGGTTGACTGCTAATACAGGCCAGGCGCCTCAGTTAGCCTCATCATATTTACAATATTCTATTCTTAACCTTGTGTTACTGGAATAACCTCAACAGACCAAATCCATTTTCATCAACACCTGTCCAAATTGTAGGTGTAGTGAAGGTAAGCAGGTAAGATGTGCAGAACAATGAAGGTTAAATAGAAAGCTGCTGTTTGATGAAAATATCCTCTGGCTGATATCTCACCTCGTCCTTGTATTTGACGATGTAGGAGTATATCTCATGAAGGGCCGACATGCTGTTGAACTGGTTGACATGCAGGCGCGACTGCTCTGCCAGGTAGGCACTCATGTCCTGGTCGCTGATGGCTGGCATCCTCGAGATGTCAGAGTAGTACCTGGAGAAACCACGTCAAAAGTTGAAATCTTGACAATTTTATCTTTAATAATAATTTCCCTTCTATATCTGAGAAAAGACCAGCACACATGCAGATATAATTCGCAGTGATGAGCTCTAAAGCCACCCCCAGTAATAAAACAGAGATCAGTGTGAATGGGGCTGCATTTATCACCACAATCTAAGACACTTAGACACTGACATTATTTTATGATTTAAATATTGTCATCCTTTTTTCTAGAGAGAATCAACTCAAGCATGTATGTTTTATGTAAAAGCTGTTCATGTAATGCCCTGAAATTCTGTGACCATTTTTATTTGGGCTCCATTCAGGGAACAAATACTGTACAAATACAATCACACATTCTCAACCTTGTAAAAAGCATTACATATCTTCTCATTTAAAATAAATGCATATTGAAGATCTGACAAAGCTTGGTCTATAGATGTATACTGTAAGCATAACGAATTCTATCATCTGCATAAAAATGTCCTTTGCAGTCATCTACTGAAGCACATGACTAATGTACAAATTAAGAGTGGGCCAAAGCTTGCACCTGGTGGCACACCATTTTTAATCTTGAAACCTTAAAAACTAAATTGTGTAGCATTTAATCTCTGTGCTCTATCAGAGAGGAAGTCCTGAAACAATTTGAAGGATGCTTCATCCAACCCGCCTAGGCCTGATTATTGAGTAGTCAGTAAATAAAGGTCTCAAAAGACTTTTGACAAATCAATAAACAAGGTAATGTTTCTTATTATCAAGAGCAGAGACTACGACATCTATAAGCACAGTCGCTGTTGTGATGATAAACTAAAGGACAAAACAAGTCAAACATTTGTTCATGTACCTTTCCACCCAGTTCTTGTAGTTGGGGATGTCTTTAGCGTAGAGCAGCTTGTTGGAAGGCGAGTCCTTCCCGAGTTTATGCTCTGAGGTTGAACATGAGTCCATGAAGGTCTGAGCCACCACAGATAAGCAGGCGTCTGTGATGCTGTTCTTGTGGATGTCAAAGACAAACTGCGGGTTCTTGATCACATTCACCCAGAACCGCAGCGGAAGACTAGAGTGATCGAGGGAATAAGGTGAAACAGGAGGAAGAGTTGCAGTTAGAAGGACTTGACAAGCTATTAAGGTGCAGAGAGCAGTGCGATGAATGAAGCTGCATACACACACTATGGCTGAACAAAGGAGGCATCTGAGTGATAAAATGCCTGAGGTAGGGGAAATAAGAACACTGTACATTCTGCTGCACTGCCAGTGTGAAAGTGCTGCATATTCACTAACTTACAGTTTTTTTTTAACACTACAGCAACTTTTCTACAACACTAATGAGACACAAAGAAACTTCCAAATGCTTCAGATGATGCTCTTTTACACAGGGTGCACACACACACACACACACACACACACACACACACACACACACACACACACACACACACACACACACACACACACACACACACACACACACACACACACACACACACACTCACTCACTCACTCACTCACTCACTCACTCACTCACTCACTCACTCACCAGTTGCTCTTCCAAGTGTGCCGCACATCAGAGTCTGATATGGAGTGTTTGTCTGCCTGCTCATCCAGGAAGTCAAACATGTACTTGATGGCGAGAGGCAGAGCGCTGCCTCTGTGTGCTGTGCTGAAGATGGTCTCAAACAGGTCATCCACAAACTTCTGGAGCGTACCCTGAGCACGAGAAGCAACGCTGCATTAGTTTGTTTGCAAAAACAATTTGAGTAGAGGGACATACCTTCACTTGTTAAACAACATTTAAATTCACCAGATTCAGATTATTATTTGGATCTTCACCAAATTGCACACACCATAAGTATCAGTCCCCTTAACATGTGTGTTATTTTTTTAATCAAGATTCATGAATCATTCTCTTAGAAATGGCCCCAACACACACCAAAATTGAATGGGTTATTCCTTGAGTCATGCCCCACCCCTCCACACAAGTTTATGGAAATCAGTCGAGTACTTTCTGCATAATCCTGATAACAATCAGACTAAAAAACATACCCTCTTTGGTCGGAGCTAATTAAAATAGAAATAAGTCTTTGACACCTTCATATAACATTGTATTTCAAATGTGAACATCCTTGTTAGTTTCACTTGAGTTACAGCAGCACTAAACAACTGGCGCTGCTGCACAGTCGTGTTTACTGGAGATGGTGTGGCTGTAGGCGATGGCTGTCAGTGGCAGTGCTTTGCTTATAGAACTCCAACTGTCTGTGTTTGTGATGATGACGGGTGTTCTTTGCAGAGTTTAGGATGGAGCCCAATGAGAGTTCACCCTCAGGCTCAGTGTTTTTTACCGTATCATACTCTGGGTTCTGAACGCTCTCTCACTCCTCTGAAGTTAAAATGATTTTATATTTTCCATAAGTGTTAAGGGGGCCGTCTTCTTCGTCTTCAAGCATTCAGGCCACCTTTCACAAAATCTTATTTAAACCAGCCAGAAGTTTAATCTGCAGTTTTGTATTTGTTCACACAGCCACAAATCAGCCTCCAAAATACACAAAGCTGTGGGAGCTGTAATAAATGAGAACAAACTGCAGCGCTCCAAGTTGCCCCCATTGTCTTCCTCTGGCGTGCATGTTAATCATTTCCCAATCGCGGCAGCACTGATGCCTCTAACCTCGCACTTTCCTACCTGGAGCTCCAACAATGGGAATTTAGAGCTAATGAGTGAAACATCGAGGCAGAGGAAGGAGCAGGGTGAGCTGTAGCACCAAGATAGTTCATGTTTGCAAATGAGAGCAAAAGCTTGACACTGTTAGAGAGCTGAGTAGATATTGTTTTTGTTCATTATGTTAATCTGGATAATGTGCATGTTTGTTTCTTGAGATGAGTGTGTCAGTGGAGTTGGGACAAAACACAAGTTTTAAGTTAAGTTACAGTGGAAAGATGAACTGTAAAGAGTTAGGAACAGTTGCCAACTGTCAATGGGCTCACACACTCCAGCCATTTATTCCATTTCTCACATTGTCTTTGGCTTACATTGGATATTGATTATTACTTGGACCCCACATGTGTAAATTTGAGAGAAAGTAAGTCTTGCTTTTGAAGAAACAAATGGGTATATTTCCACATTTCGCATTATTTATTTGTGTCCTTTTTTATTTAGGGCGTAAGTGATGTTTGTGTGGAAAAAAAAGGCAGAAACAAAACAAAAAACTAATATTGTCAATAATAAATTACCATAAAGGCTCATTAACCTGAGTGCAGGTTCGACAGTGTGGTCTGGATGACATGGAGGAATAATGATTACAGCATAAAAGCTTTGGGCCTAAAAGCCCTGAGGCCACCAACAGGGCCCAGTAACACCAACCAAACAACTCAATAGTCAAAGGTCAACCTCTTAATTAAGACACACACACACTCATTCCTGTGCATATGTTTGGCTTTGTGCAAAAGGTTATGAAACATATTAATGAGCTTCGAGACCACCACCAAACAAAGGTCAGTAGGGGCTGCTGGTGGCAGCGGGCAACATGACAAGGCTATGGGTGCTGTGGGGTTGTTGGCCAAAGGTGTGTGTGTGGAAATACAGCTTCTCCATACCTTGGTGGCCAGCAGTCTTGTCAGGTAGATCTCAGAGACCATCTTGCTCCCTCTGTCTCCTTCCCTCTGATCCGAGTGGTCGTGGTTCTTGACCAGATGCCACAGTTTGGTGCCGCTCTCGAGGTCGGGGGTGATCATGGGGGTTCGGGAGCGCAAGCTGTCTGGACTGCTGGCCGTCCTCAGCATGCTCTCTGGAGGAGGATGAGACATGGGAGGAACGGTGAGCGGGGAGGGCCAAAAATAACAGTAAGAAAGAAAAAACAGACACAGAGTAGAACAAGTGTTTTGACACAGTAGTTTGGATTTTTGAATTGAACCATTGAGGGTTCACAGAGCAGAAGAGGAGCTCGGGATGGCTCTCTACGTTCTCCTCGTCTAGAAGTTCAGATGTTGAGATAATGTGCAGGATTGCTACTCTGTATCTCTGTATGTAATCATGTTCTGTCTTACAGGGTTTTTTTCAAGTATATTTGGCTTCGACATAAAGAAAAAGTCCAATCGTATTTGAACTATGATAGTTTAACCAGACATTAGCGTCACTGTAACAGGGCTGAAGTTGCAGTGTGTCTGAACCCAGTTCCTGTGGTTGAGCAGCCTCCACTTGGTGCTGCTCATATTGTCGAGGTGTAATTCATTCAGACTTAATCAGCATTTCAAGGGGAACCAGTTTAAGCAACGCAGGTGGCAAAATACATGAATAAAAAATCTGAGGCAGCTGCAACAGAGCAAAATCTTTGTGTGGAGATGAAAGCATTTCTGAAGGTGACAGCTTCTTCTACTTGCATGTCACTCTCATTCCAGAATAAATTTGTCTGTCACTCTCTCTTCTCTGCCCTCCCTCCCTCCATCTCTCTTTGTTGGACAGTGATCCTGTATTTTGTGACATGGAGCATTACGCTTTCAGTTTGAATGCTTGTCAGTTGTGTGACAAAGCAGGAAAGGATTGAGAGGTTCAAAATGTCAAGAGAGAATTTGGACCAGGGAAGTACAGAGCAAGTGTGATGGGGCTGTTAGTGAGTATTTATGTGTACGTCATCATGAACAAAATCTATTACACCTGGCATTAACTTGTGCCTGTTGGCATGTGGACAGTGTCTGGATCTTTCAGATTTTATAAAATCCTAGGGGGACCATTTCATGAGGACACTTTCCTTTAAAACATAAAAGTAAATCTTTTTTTCTTATCTGTTTGTAACCTCATAGTTGTGCCATGCTGTGCTGTGACAAACCATGGCCCCAGAGAGGAGCAGCATTGGATCAACTAGAATCACGAGTTTGAGGTTAAAGTATCACCCAGAATGCATCATGTTCATGTATCAAGGTGCAGAGCCAACCAGCTGCCTGGGACATAAAAGTACGCTACACCTCGGTTAAAGTTGGACGCCATCGTATCTTGGTCATGCTAATGAGCGGGGCGCCTAAGCACCAGGGGGCGTCTTAGTTATCTCTTTCTGTTAATTTGCAAATGACATAGACAGACATGATACAACCGAACAAGGAGCAGCTCCGGTTGTGTCGTCGTTTTCTGAGCAATCTAACACCTGTTTGTGTGATTTCTTGCTTGGATGCACACATCCATAATGATTTATTTATTAATTTCATAAACTGCTTCCAGCATCAGGCAGAGGAAAGTGTTACTCACCCTGATTCTATATTTCTGAAAAAGTTTCGTACACTTGCCCCACCTCCAACTTTTTCTTATCTTAAGTTAAATCATGTTTTAGATTTCAATCTGTAAATGTAAACCTGACAAGCAGCTATGTGCTAACTATGTTGTAACATGAGTTCATTAATATGACAGTAACTGACAGTTAATCAATATTACACTTTAAAATAAGCCTACATAAAATATATTGTGTACAAATCACATTAAATAATCATTCTAAGGCAGGAAAATAATTAAAGCAAACATATTTTCGAGGGGAAAAATAAGCGTTCCTCTACATTTCAATTGGTCATTGTTTGTTAGGAGGAGGTGTAAGACTTCAAATACTATAAAACTATACGGTGTTAATCTACACAAAGCTTTTATGTGTTTTTTGCATTATACTGTCTACATTACACACTACATAGACAAACCAGGTATAAAAGAGATCAGACAGACTGACTTAAAGAAAGACATGAGATTAAGGGCTTATAGAAACCAGACAGTCAGCAAGGACAACACCAGCTCCTCTACCGTCAAACTGCTGCTGACAGCTGTCGCACATGACATCGTCTTCATATGTATTATCACAAGTCACAAGAAAAAGTTTTTTACTTCCCTCATATGGAAAAACTCTGTTCTACACAACTGTGTGCAACAAAACAAAAAAGACAATACCAGTTATGCAGTTCAGCATTGAGACGCAGACACACAACACACACACAAACCCACACACAGACACACACAAACACCTTCTCTCGTACCGTATCTGCTGAGGGACTTGGTGAATGTGGATGAGTTGGAGATGTTGTAGGCTGAGTTCTGTTTAGGCACCAGGGCAATAATCGAGCCATCTGTCACCTAAAACCGGATTTTAAAAATCAGTCAACATCGCAGAGAACAACAACAGCAAGATTATATTTCAAAGACATAAATTACCACTGTGCTCAGCTTTTTTACTTTTGCTACTTTTCTTAGATACTTAAAAGTGTGAATTATTTTAATGACATGCATCCTATTCTGCAGCCAAATGCAATGTGAAGAATTTCGATAACTGGTGGTGTTTCACTCTCCACCTAAAACTGTGTCAACAATATGCAGCCACATCAATGTGGAGTTGTTGTTCCAGCATGACACAAAGCATCATGGGATTTGTGTTGTGTCTGAGCCGTGAGTTACCTGGTAGTGAGCCAGGGTGTTGAGTCTCTTCCAGTCATTGTCGATCTTCGTGGTGACATCCTCGTCCTGAAGGATGATGCGAGCCATCCTGCCCTGCCGCCATTCTGTCACACACGATAACACACAGAGGAGATACAGGTGAGAACCATTCACAGAACCAGGCCGTTACCATCGTCTTCTTGGTTTGTGTTTGTTTGTAACTGTGTGTTATATCCTGCCCTGTTTGTGTTTCTGCTTATTGTCTTTGTTGCATTTTAAACTATGATACAAAAATAGATAGAATAAAGGAAAAAAGGTTGTGCATGTTTCTTAACTATGAGGGAATGAAGACAGACATGGGGAGTGGATTGCATAGAGACTCTGGATACAATGGCCTCTTTTCAGACACACCAATCAATCTACAGCTAAATAAGGACGCAGATAGTTATGTTCAGTGACCTAATGCAATTTAAAATTAGTATAATTTGCATAATTTAAATGACTTTTTGCTCCTCATTAAAATGTATTTTTGTACAGAATCACCTCTCCTGTCTGAAGGGGCCCCTGCTGTTTAAGAGAGCCCTTGAAACCATTCCCTCTTTCACCCCCTGTAGGAGTGCACCTGTGCTCTGTGTCTTGGTGTGTGTGTGTGTGTGTGTGTGTGTGTGTGTGTGTGTGTGTGTGTGTGTGTAAGTTCCTCCCTCCTTACCCAGGTCCATGTCTGAAGCCTTCGGTCTCTGGGAGTACGGCGTTCCCTTGTACACAGCGTCCAGCAGCTTCTCTTTCACCTGCATCACTGTGTCACAGTTCAGACTCTTCACCGTCACCTCTGGAGCATTTTCATTCTCTGGGTTCACACAGTGCAGCGTCTACAGAGGTAGAGGTCAGAGGGCAAAAGCCACAGTTCATATTTAGAGCAGGAGGTCAGCACAGACTGGGAGCATTAACTATTGATGATATCTGACCTGCAAACCCACACATCACACAGTTTACGATCGATATTTAACTGCAGAGGAGTACACACTGAGCTGTTCGTTATCATTCTTATTCTTATTATTATAAAAGCATTTGATCAGAATCAGAGGTCGTGTTGGTTTTACGCTTGTATTATGTTGAGGTCATGAAGCTCAGAGGATGTTTTATGGAGTTGCAGACAATCAGTGTTGCCAACAACTGCAAAACGGTCTGATTTAGATTACTGGACATGACTACATGAAATAAACTGCATGTGTACATGTGTTAACACTCTCCTCGAGCCCCCAACGTATGGTTCAACTGTCTGTGCGTGCATACTGACCAAAGTCTTGTAGTCAATCTGCTGTCTGATGAGCTTGTCCTCGCTGAGGGAGTAGCGGGCCTCTCCTGTGATGGCGTCTATTGGTCCCTTTTCCATCTGCTGCTTCATGGCACAGTAAAGCATGAAGAGAGGCTCACCGGCACACTCCTGCAAACAGAGGTGGAGGAGGAGGGGGAGAAAGACTGATTGTTAAAATACAAACTACAAATGCAACTGTGCAAGTTTACCAACAGCAAAAAGTGCAAATAGCTTTGTTTATTTTTTTCTAATCTTCTTGATGCCAAACGCAGGCAGAGCGCTGAAGGACGAGGCCATGGCCTGTGTTGGCTAGAGTGCTGAAAATTGACAGGGGGTGACAGACACACACACACACAGAGCGTTGTCTCACTCCCTCATACACACTTTTCTCACGCACTCAAGCCTCTCCCCTGTGTCTCTACTTTGGGAAAAATAGCATTTATAACTCTTCGTGTGTGTGCGTCTATGTGCATGTGTGTGTCTGTGTGTGCTTGCATGTGAAAGTCAGTGAGCAAAAGGGGAGAAATCAGAGAAAGTGTGAGTGTAAGTGAGTGGCAATTGATGGAGGAGTTAATAGAAGGTTAATGACTGAGGGGTGAAAAACGCTTGGAGAAGCACTTTGGTGTGTGAGACGTGTCAAACAGGCAACGAGCGCTGGGATGTTGGGCCCCCTGTCTCTTTCACTCCTTCCCTCTTTCTCTCACTCACTTGTTCTGCTGGCCTGACAACTCAGCACCGCCTGCTTACAACAGCACTTTAAATGCATTATATTAGAGTTTTTTTTTTTAAATGATCTTGATCTCAAACGAACGCCGTTTACCCAATGACTCCCATTTTCTAACATTCAACTTTGTAGCTGGAGGACAGAGGGAGTGTATTGGGAGTCCTGCCGAGAATGTTCATGCATCAACACATGTCAGTCATCTTGCTGAGCTGTCAGATGAACTCTGTGGGATAATCTAGCACTGCCTGCCTCCTATGGAGAAAACACAGCACACAGGCAGATGTCCCGTCTTTGTAGCAGCATACAAACCAGCACTGCATCTCAGCGCTTCTGTCTCCTTTAGTTCGTACCAGTGTGGAAAACCAAGACAGTGCAACAGTGACCACGCACTTTTAGTTTGTGGTTCCACAAGTAAATAAATTGTTCGACATTGACATTTAAGAAAATCTTTATAAAAAGAGTTTTAAGCCTGGAACCAACCAGGTTGATCAGCTATGAGATGAATCCTGACCATAAAACATTATATTTTGAGCAACACAAAAATTTAAAAGGTACAACACTTTGTTTATAATTATTTAAAAAAATTAAGAAACTATGCATCCCATAAAATGTTCCTCATCTGTAAAAAGTACCAGTATGAAATGGGGAGAGAGAATGGGGGAAGACGTGTATCAAAGGTCCGAGTATCAACCAAACCTGCAGCAGGAGGACTGAAGTCTCGGTATGTGGGGCGCCGGCGCGGCCAGGTGAGCTGGTGGCCACCTCATTATTTAGGTTTCTGTCTTTTTACTCTAGTGTCATAATCCCAACATATTAAGTTTACTGTAATAACGACACTGTTCATGTAGTGTCCTTAAACAGTCATCTGAAATTTTACCTGACACATTAGACAGGACCTCAGGAGCAGAAATAGAGTAACCATGTGACTCCTCACACTCTCAAACAAGTCAGTGCAAAGGAGAACAAGTGAACCCTTAGAGCAGGGTAATGGATAAAAGGGTTTTTTTTTTAAGGTAAAAGCTCCATCTCTTTCCTCCCTTTGAACAACTACTTGACCTTTACTCATCTCTATTCACACCTGGCTGAACCTTGAAATTGTTTGAGGCTTTTCTTCTGAAAAAGGCTGGGGAGAAAGAGAGGTGCTGACTTGCAGAGGTTAGATTAAAGCTAGGCTGGTAACCTTGCTGCTAGCATCAGCAAGTCTTTACTTCAATTTTCATTTTACAATTCCATTCATTTCACCCTTCTCACTTTCTGTGGAACTTGTTATTCATTTCAAAAACTTCCTCTCATACCTTTATAACCGCTTGTGCTCCTTTTCCAAACATTTTCTCTACAGTTGTCAACCTTTTCCTGTCTTTTGTTTTTGTCTTGTGTGAAAATCATTAACAGCTGTTGTAAAAGATCCCAAACTGCTTTCCTGGTAACACACTCTCCTGTCTCTGAACCTAACAATGGCCGACCAGTCTCACAAACGAGGCCAAAACACACACACACGTACACTCAAACTTTACACACTCACAAACACAGATGTTTACTGAGACCCCCAGGGGCTTGGCTGGTTCAGTGTCCACCAGAATACCTATCCTGGCTGGGGTTTAAGGCCCCACTGCGAACTGATTAGCTGCAGCGATGTTTGAATGTGCGACGTGTGTGTGTGTGTGTGTGTGTGTGTGTGTGTGTGTGTGTGTGTGTGTGTGTGTGTGTGTGTGTGTGTGTGTGTGTGTGTGTGTGTGTGTGTATGAGTCTGTGTGGAAACAAGAATTTAACACAGTTTAAGCCTCAATAATTCCCTCTGATTCCATATCAGAGAGAAAGCAATTCAAAAAGAGAAAGAAAACAGACAGACAGACAGAGAAATGAGAGAATGCATTTGTGTAAGATCTCTGGCGTCCTCTTTTGCTAAGCCCAAAAGCTCTGAAGGGGGATACACACACACACACTCACACACACACTCACACACACACACACAAACAGTTTTCTGGCTCTGAAAGAATCCAGTAAGGGACACAAAGAGAGGACAGGTTAGTGCGACAGGCTACAGCGATCACAACATGAGCAGGTCTGACTGAACGGAGCTTCAGACTCTGCACATTCCTCATTTTGGAGAAAGCAGAATTTACCACATGAAAGGCTGAGGTAAGGGATAGGTAGTCTGCTGCCTCTGCCTTATCTAATGCTGCAGCTGTGTGTGTGCATGTGTGTGTGTTGGTGAGGCATTTTGCCGGAAAGTTGAGTGTGTGTGTACCAGACAATATTACCTTGAGGAACTTGTAAAGCAGGAAGGTGAACCAGTTGGTGAGCATCTTCTCAGCGACTGACTCCGTCCTGGGAGAGTCATGAAAGGGGAAGAAGAAGGCAATGGGTGAGCGGGAGAGAGAAATAACAGGAAAATATAGGATGACGGTGAAAGGAAATAAACAAACAAACCCACTTGTCTTCATTGAAAAACACAGCAATAAGTATAATTCGCTAACTTCTCTCTTTAATCCCAAAACCTGCCATGCAATGAAGGAAACGTCTGTGAACTAAATAGATACAAAGCTAAGTTGTCATTAATGAACTTATTGCGTCAAATTGGTTAAAAGGCTGAAAGGGAGATGGGCAGTTGTG
Source organism: Hippoglossus hippoglossus (assembly GCF_009819705.1). NCBI lineage: Eukaryota > Metazoa > Chordata > Actinopteri > Pleuronectiformes > Pleuronectidae > Hippoglossus > Hippoglossus hippoglossus. The sequence goes on along the minus strand of NC_047155.1, from coordinate 19,592,880 downwards.
GCAGGAAGGAAAAAAACACCAAAAAAAACAAAAGAAAAAAGTTTACTCCTCATTTGTCATCGTCCTCAGATTTACCTTCTCACTTTCCACCATCCTCACACAAGCGAGAAACTGGAAGACTGTCTATTTATCCATTCCTTGTTTAGATGAATGAGGAATGAATGCAAACTATCTGAAATTTTAAAAAGACCTCTGCTGTGCTACTGCGTTGTCTAACTAGGCCACGCTGCCGCGCTTGTGGTAAATAAAAATAATTTTGTCATTAGCACAGCACAAGGTGCAAAAGGTGAGGAAAGGCACATTTTGTTGAGCTGTGACAGCATGAGAAGATGTTTTTCTTCTCAACTTTGCACAGAAAATCTGCATTTATGTGACAATGGAGGAATAGTAAAGGAATAAAGGGAAACACGAGAAACTAGGCCAATGTGCTGGTGAATCTTGTGAAGGCCTGTAGCAGGAACACGACGTGAACTCCTACGCTGCTGCGAGCCTCCCTGTTTGACTGTTGAGTGTTGTTTGATGTATGTAGAGCATTGTTTTTTTCATGGCTGTCAGCAAAATACACCGGATGAAAGATGAGGCAGAGCGAAGGATTGGAGGACAAAGGACGAAGCAGACGAATACACCTGGACAGAACACGCTTTTAGGCATGTTGGGATTTGATGGTGGGCGACTTCTAACATCATCATATTTATGCCGGATATGTGCCAGCACCTTTCTTTTCAAAGTTTATAAATGTGCTACAGGAGGAAGGTTTGATGAAGCTTTGCTGTCCACAGACGGCAACTCTGAGTCTATAATGAACAAATCAAACTAAATGAAATCAAGTTGGCCTGTTCTTTTCTTTGCATACAGTATGTCTAAAAATAAAAAAAATTCTAAAGCCCATCTTTTGCAGTAAAAAGACCAAAACAGGGTGAACCATGTGTAATAATTGCCAAGCTTATTAATGCCAGCTCCCGAGGCTGGTGTAGTTAACAGGGACAGCGTGTTGTGACCGTATGCCCCAAGAGGGGATTGGAAAAGGCTTCACACCGGCACATTGACTAAGAATCATTTATTTGATTAGATTTTTAATTAAATATCTCTCCGGGGAAAAGGAGCAAAGAAGAAAAAAAAAACATAACTTTTTTATCATTTAATGTCTAATTCTAATTTATTTGGAGACAGGCCATTCCTCTAATTGTATCTTTCCCTAAATGTGTGGATCTTTTCCTGGCTCGCTGTCTGCTGTAGTTAATTTTTACTTCACTTTTCTCCCTCTTCATCTACTCTGTCTATATATTGAACCTCTCTATCTTCCAAGAGATTTTCTTTCTTCCCCTCCTCCATCTTCATCCTGTGTTTCTACTTCCATCATCATTGCGTCCTTTCTTTCTGACAATCATCACTGCACATCAATGCACATATTTCCTTTTTGCCAATCCTTTGTCTTTCTATTCCTGACTGCCTCACATCTTCTCTCCCTTTGAATTCCTCGACCCCATGCCCCCCCCCCACCTTTCACACTATATGCACGGGGAGAGAGAGACTGACTGTCTCTGCGTCTGACTGCGGCTCCACTGGGAGTGTGTGTGTGCTCAGGGGTGTAATCCTCTCTGACAGGGACAGAATAAAGAGATAGGGACGAGGCAACGCCATACACACAGTGTAAACCTCTAAAAGCTACAATCACTGTTCTCCGCTCACAGAGCATCATCTCCCTATGTTATCAACATGATTAGTGTTTGCTTGGTTTTGAAAGTGCTTTTTCACTGTTATGATGACAGGGGGCAAGGTAAAGAGGAAATAATAAGTAATACAACTTTTTTGTTGCTTTTCCCATTTTTTGAAGGCTTAATGGTCAAGTTACACACTTTCAGTGGGCCGTCACTTCATCAAGACATCCGAACCTAAAAAAAGGCCTGAACACGTTTGACACAGAACCTCAAACTTAAACCCTCAGTGTGGAAACAACGATCTGTGTAGGTGAGACATGTTTTTGTGCAGAGTCAGAGCCATTTTCAGTCTATTTGCAAGTTTTCATACCTCCTGAGTAAGAGCTTGGGGTGGTTCTTGCTCTCCAAGTTTTTGTCAATGAGGTCAGACAGGAGCTGCTTGAGGACACCCGTGGCATACTCCATCTCCCCCTGCAGCGCTGTCATGATGAGGGAGGCCACATTCCCTCTGTCTCGCATGGAGAAGGACCGCTGCGCCTCCAGAGTGCGGATGAAGGTAAGCAAGAAGTGCTTTTTGGTCAGCAGCTGGCCAAACAATGTCAGAGCCTTCTCCACGTTGGCGGGGACCTGGAGGAGGGTCATGGTGGGAAGAAGTGTGAGGAGTTTGGAAGATGGTTGAATGAGGGAAATGCATTCATTTGGTGGACACAGGGAAGAGAAAACCAAATGGAAGCAAGGAACGAGGAAGGGAATAAAGGTAGAATAAGAGACAGGAGTGCAAGGAAGAAGGGAAGAGGTTAAATGAAGGGGCATGAGAGAAAAAGTGCAAATCAAGGGGGAAAAAGGCAGAAAATGAGGGGCAGGTATGCACAGAATTGAGTGAGGAAGAGGCAGATAAAGGGATTGAGAGCAGGATGAAGAGGAGGATGTGGAGAAAAGAATTGGTTTTGAGTTATAGTTGAGAGATGGATTAATGAGCATGTGTGAGAACGAGAAATATCAGATGAAGGGGTACATTGGGAAAAGAGGCACACATTCCCATTCACAATTATATCTGCAATATGAATCTCTCCCTCTCTTTACCTCCCTCAATCCCTCACTGCCCCTCCTTTCCGCCGATTCCCCCTTCGGAGGGAGAGGATCGGAGGTTTGAAGTAAGAATGTGAGCTTCATGCTGTAATAAGAAATTGATCTGCCTGCGAGCGCACTACTGTGGCCTGTGATTGCCTGGGCCATACAAATGAAAATCCAATGGTGAGCTACACTATCGCTTTGGAATACAGTTGATAGCCTGGGCAGATACTGCGCGTCTCAAAGCTCGGTCCCTGCAGCCGCCCCCTTACATGCATGTCAGCACAGAGCAAGTGTGGGTTTCCATGTAACGTCTGTGTGACAGACTAATGTATACACAGGGATGATGGAGTTAGGTGCAGTGTTTTCCCACACACAGGTTTCGTTTGGGCATGCCACCCTGGTATATTAACGTGCACAGGCTGCGTTATGGTGTCCACACAGTTCATGTGAGTTCATGCGAGGTTCATGCGAGTGAGGGAGTATTTCCTCTTGAGGAATGAGCAGCAGCGGAGGGGAGAGTGTTTTATTGAACGTGTGAACATTGCTTTCTCAGGAGCCTCGAACTGGCTCTGTCCTGTAGAAGCAATCTATCACTTGCACCCGGTTTTAGTGGAGCTCAGGCATTGCTCACTCCCCAAAAAAGAACTGTCCCTTCTCTGTATTACATCAAAGTGGAGCTTGGCCAGAAAGAAATCTGGCCAAAAAGTGTTTTTTCTTACTAGTACTGGAATTCTTCTCACTCAGTCCACCTCTAACTCAGCTGAGTCAGAGATGTTACATAGTTTCTCTTCCTTTAAAATAAGGTAATAAGTTTCGTTCCCTGGAAACAGTCCTTTCTTAAAATCTCCTCTTTAAACAGACCATTTATAATCACTCACCTAAAAATGTACACACACTCAGATCAACTTCCATTCATTCAGACTGTGTGTTTAGGTGTGTGTGTGTGTTCAGAGAGCTCTCTACTGACCCGTACCTCCATCTCCTTGAGCACAGGATGGTCCTCAATCCCAGGGAAGAGGACCCTCATGGCGTAGGTGCGATATTCCAGGAAAGGGATTCCAGCTCCGTCCAGCTCCTGGGTGAGTTCGTGGATGTCCGTCTGCAGCTCTGCGAAGGCTGCATGAAAGTAAAGGACGAGGAGATGTGAATGTAATAAGGTTGGTAAACAGATTTCTGACGGGTAAAGAAAACACAGACTTAAATAACAGTGGTGGCACCTTTTCTAATAATCTTCAGCTTGGTGTTATGCATTCTGCATGTGGTGGCCCAACACAAAGCTGCCATTTAATGACACTTTATGACTGAGGCCTGTTAAATTTCCTTTATCTTCCGTTTATCACAAGGTGTAAAACACATTTCTTCATCTGCAGGACCTTGTGGTTTGTATTTAAATGGAAAATAGAAAAAGACTGAATGTATATAGCACTGCTTTAGTTTTGACGCCCACTCAAAGCGCTTTACACAAGTTACATTTGCCCATTCATAAAGCGTTTCTATACTTCTCTTTCACTCAGACATCCCATTCACACACAGCAGTCAGGGGCAATTACATTAATACAACTTCTAATGTTGAGGTTGTTTTCTTAGCTAATAATTATTATTTTTTCAGAATCAAGACTGAAGGAAACACAAACAAAAAGGAAGCAAGGACAGGTCAGAGTGCGCTATACGAGTTAAAACACCTTCAACTCCAGACTCTCCAGCTTTACTTTGACTATCTGTGTCTCCGTGTACCTGCTTTCCACAAACACCGTGCTATAGAAAGGTAAAGGGCAACATTTGTAAAGGTAAGGAAAAGATGGAGGCGGGTGGAGGAGTAGCAGCAGAGAAAAGCAGCAATATGTGACTGCTCTGTGCTGAAGGCGGAGAGAAAGATGGAGGGAAGAAGCAGAGGGAGGACGAAGAGGAAAGTGTTCTGCTGCTCAGTGGCTGGAGGGGAGTTCAGGATGGAATTGCACACATGCAGGAACATGAGCCTGTGAGTGCACACACATTACACGCTGCCACGCCACATGCATGTACTCCTGCAAACACACACACCCACACACACACTTGTCTTGCCCTCAGCCGAACACAACCTCGTGCCCAGATGATTTATGTGAAGGCATGTGTCAATGTTTTCACACATTCTCCATTCTGTGTGTTCTGACCCTACTCTGTTTTCTCCACTGGCTTCACATGTCAAATGTAGAGGAAACAAATGGGGTCAAATCAATTCTCACACTCATATCCACACAATAGTGCCCATAGCGCGTGCTTTTGGTGAACTGCCTCAATTGGATTTTTATAAAACTCCCTTGAGGAGCAGCTATATGGTTCCATTAGCGTGTGTGAGAGTCGGTGTGCCCTGTAGCATCATCCAAAACACACCAACACATGGATACACAACCCAAACAAATAAACTGAAGCCCAGACTAACAGATGGTTTGCGTCACCCCATCCCTCTCTTCCTATTGCACTCTCTCCCTCTCTCCTCCCTTCAGTGTCATCTTGGAGGTCACCTCTCTCTCCCTTGCTATTGCTACATTCCTCCATCTATCCGTGTTTTTTTTCCTCTTGGGCCCTCCATCACTCTCTGCATCTCTAATCAGACTTTTATTCTACACAGTGCACCATCCATTCACTGTTTCTTTTCATCATTCTATCTTTAAAGTCAATATTTTTGCTTTCTGCAACATTTATGTTAACAAAAAGAAGTTCATTCCACCTTCCTACTGTCCATCACTTATTTATCTTCTTTTCTGTCTTCTCTATATTCTAATAACTTCTTCTCTTTTCAATCTGTTGATCACCCATCCACTTCTAAAACCAAATATTTATCTAAAATTATCTTCCACTCTTTATTCACCACAACTTCTCTCCCTGACTTTACTCTTCTCGGTTTCCCCTTCTCTTGTTTTTCCTCTCTCATAATCTTCAAATCCATCTCCCCACTCCCCCTCCTCTCACAAATTGTCCGGCTTATTTATCTCCCTCGCGACAACCCCCTCCCTCCATCCATCCTCTCGTTGTCTTCCAGACAGCGGAGGACAGACAGGGTCAGGGCACCTGGACTCAGCGCCACACACCCCAGCCAATCACTTTGACCCGCTGTGTGATTTTGTGTGTATGTGATTGAAGGTAGTTGCAAAAGAGCAGGACACGAAGAGTTGAGTGTCAGGCGAAGTGGCGTGAGCCAATAACTAAGCAGATGACTGGCACAGTCCTGCATGACTCAAGGAAAGAAATGTGCTGTACAGTTTAAAGAGCACTCCACAGCTCCACAGATTTTACACTTTAAGATTAGTATAATCTCACTAATGATGTCTTCAGGGGTTAATCTCAGTGTGGATTTAAAACTAAACCAAGTGTAGTTAGTCTGGATTGTAAAATTAGGATGTGGACTGTAGTGGATGTGTGCATTTATAGTAGTCTAATAATCTAACTGAATTACCATTTCATTTCATTTTTTTAGCTTGAGGCACAAAACATCACTTAGACACAAACTGCAGTGGCAGTATTTTTAAGAGCTCTCCATCGATGTAAAATGTTTGGACTCGCAATGGAAATAAAAAAAAAAGATCAAAATTGATGCAGCAGGCTCAGTCTTGTCTTTATTACACCTACTCTTCTTCCTTGCCAAAACATGGCTCCTACATTTCCCACAATGCAATTCAACTGGCGACAGTTCGATCAGAGACTCGAGGAGTGATATGTTCGTGGCAGCTCAAGCCTCAAGCTGCCTTGAGTGGAGTTCCCCTCTAACTAACTAAATTTAAAGTGGTTCTTTAATTAGGTCAATTTACTCAATCTGGACATCTGTCAGTCTCATGCACACCTGTAGCAAGGTAGCGAATAGGAAACAATAATGTTGTATATATTCTTAATCTGATTGGTGGACTTCTTCTCCACCTGCTGGAAACAGCAATCAGTGAACCCTCAACAATCAACAAACCTGCAGACCACTTATCCCTGCTATTTACTACAGTAAATATATGTTATTGTTAAAGTTGAGGTTCACTAAAACAGTTGACAGAGTGAGCTGATCTCTATGACCATGGTTATTAATATTCTACTATTTATCCCCATCTCTCTTTCCAGACAAGACAATAGCATCACTGGGCTCCAACTGATCCACACTGTTTCCTGTCCAATGAATATATGCTAATGTGCTGGTGTGTTTGTCCCATCTCTCCCTAGGATTTTTCTATGTCAAACCCCTCCTCTCTCACTATTGGCCACCTCTGTGCCCTGTATCTATCTAACCTCCATCTCGCAGTGTGGATGGTAGTGAGGCTAGCCAGGCGGCTCTCTTGTGAGGTGGAGAGCCAACATCTGGTGGTTGGTTCAGATCAAAGTACTCCTCTGGAAACACACCAACACCCACGCACACATGCACACATGCACAATCACACACCTACACCCACACTCACGCATAGACACCGTTGCCACCTAACAGCAGGGGGACAGTTGGCAGAGTGAGTTAAGGGGGGCTGGGGGGAGCAAAGAGAGAAGTTATTTGGGGAGAAAAGTTAAAATATGAGTATGAGAACCTACACGGAGAATACCAGCATTAGATAAATAACTTTTTCAGAGTTGACCAGCTAGAGTTACAACCTCCTGTTGTGGCCAGATTCTGTCCAAACTCACCTTCTTTGCACTCGAGGGCCACCCTGGACTCCAGGTTGTCCATCTGCAGTTGAAGCCGCTTGAGGGTGCGGTCGGCATCTCTAGACTTTCGCTTGTAGGCAATCAGCACCACTATGATGACCAGCAGGAGAAGGCCACCACCTCCGCCAATACCGATGATGGCAGGCAGGGTGAGCAGGCTGTCTGAGTAGATCTGCAGGGTCCCCGGGGAGTATTCAAAGCCTCCAACACGCACCTAGTAGAAACAAATAAATAGAAAAGTTGCACCCTTATACGTTGAGCAGGTGGCACTGCACATATACACAGAAGAAAATAGCGGGTTTTGTTGGCGTTATATTTGACAGGTTTATTGTAGAAAGCAAGTTAGCTGCTGACACCAACTTTGCAGCTTGTACAATGTCAGAATCATGCACAAACTGAGACATTGTTTTGTCATCAAAAAATTTATATTAATAATAACTTTTCAAGTAACAGTTTCTTACAACAAAGAATATGAAATTCACAAACAATCAGAGCAAAAATAATAATAATAAAGATAATTAAAGTCAGAGACATGCGAAAAAAAAGCTTTTTATAAAGATGTGTCTTAAGAAGAGAGATAAAACAGGTAACCGATTCTGCTAGTCTAATCTCTTCTGGCAGATTGTTCCAAATTGTAGAGGCCCTCACGGCAAAGGCTCTATCTCCTGTGGTTTTCAGCCAAGACTTTTCTAAAAGAGCTACCGAACCGTTCCAAGTCATGATTACAAAATGTTCGGCCTACACCTGGCCACAACTGCTATAAATCCAATATGATAGTAAAAAAATGGCATGCAAGGTGCCAATATTTAATCCCATGTTGCAGTTATACTGGCAAACCAAGCTGTGCTGTCAGGCCAAATGCAGCCTCAAACTACCCTAAAACTATATCTGGGCTACACACACGCTCAACCATATCACATAAAAACAGTTCTGCCTTGCAGAACACGTGAATTAAAAAAAGGGGGATGTGTTTTTCTCCGTCATGTTTTTTTCCTTTTTATTCCATCTTCAACAGGCTTCTGTCTATGAAACACTAAATGGAGGGAGGTAAAAATAGACACAGCACAGACCTCTCACGCCCACTAGCCATTTTTTGGTCTCTATTGAATATCAATACTGTTCAAATCCCAAGGAGGATGGCAGCCAAACGAGACCAATCAAAAGCCTCTAAGACGTAAATACAGTCACAAACACCGCCAGTGGTGTAAGAGACAGGATGTGTGTGTGTGTGCGTCTGTTTGTGTGTGTGCAGCTATGTGAATGGGGGAAGAGATATCTAGAGTAATTTATGAGATTTAGGTCTGATGGATGGGAAGGAAAGAATGAAAAGAATGAATGAAAAGGCAGGAAGTGGATTGACATAAAAAGATGGATGAATAGCACAGCAGAGGGAACTGGAGCTGTAGAAGACATGCTGAAAAAAATGTAAAAGCCAGATGCTCCAGAGGTAGTAAGAAAAGAAGCAAGGAGATGATGAAATAACAGGTACTTAGGATAGAAAACTGTAACTCAGAGGGGTGTGGTGCTCATCTTATAAGGCTTTATATAACTGTATCTGTGTGTAAAGAAGATAGACATAGCACACAATGGGAAAAAGCAAAACAGTCCTGAACAAAATGATTTAAGTTCTACTTACAGTGACTTTGTGTTCTCCGGTCAGGTTAGGCCATTCACACAACAGCTGGCTCTCCGATAGGGTGAGAATGCAGGGTGTCTCCCCGATCAGCACCGTGTAGTTCAGCTTAGCGTTTCCTGGGGCTGCAGGAATTAGGTTACGGCCCTGGAAACAGACACACACACGCGTTGGTTAATTACAGAAGGTTCAAGTCTGAAGTGGTCTCCATAAACAGAATGATGATCACAGGGTACAAATGCAAAAGCACCAACTCCAACTGAGATTTAGTGAGAGAGAAAAATAAACTTGTTTCTGATCACCTGGGAGGTGTCAACAGTTCAGCGACAGTTTTAAATCAGTACTTTAAAACTGCAGGTAACCGTAGCAACAGTGCATCTGTTTGAAGTTGACAGATAATCATTTTCAGAAATTGACCTGCAACCTGTCTGTTTTTGAATTCAAAATGTGACTTTCACTAATTAGATTATTATATCCAAATCTAGTGGCTAAGAGCAGGCACATGTAAAAATGAAGTCCAAAAATGTGACGGCCGTGTGATGGGGTTGTTAAGTACAGTAAATAAATACTGGAGCACACCCCCCTCTCCTCTGCTACCTCTACCTTCCTCTCCTCATCCTAATTCACTGTGCTTTAGGGAGTGGGAGGAATTAATTGCTGACAAATCTTGATGAACATCTAATTTCACTGCAATTATTTAATAGGATGCCATTTCTGAGCTGCTTATTTCTGAAATTCTTTACCCAGAGCATGGTAGGGCAATCAGAGCTTTTCATTATTGAATTATATTTAGAGTTACAGGGGGAGAGAGGCACGATTTTTCATTTCTAAAACTTCCCCCTGATTGGCCAAGGGAAAAAAGGCTTTAGTTTCCCGTGAAATTGCATGATAATTTGCAGCTCACTCCTGAAAGGCTTTGAAGTTCAAGGGGAGAGGTAAAATGACAAAATATAGCGTGGGGTGGGGCAAAAAGCGCTCAGGATTCAAATGTGTACTACCTCTACGGCTTAAGAGCGAACACAGCTATGAGATCTCTCTTCAGAAGTTAGTTGATAGATATCTGAGCAGGTGGCCGAGCAACGTAGGGGTCCATTTTATAAACATTATTTCCCTTTGCAGCTGATTTTAATGCGTGTTTCAGAAAATATTTTTTTCAGTCTCCAAACCCCGTCGGAGACAGCAGGCAGAGAAATAACATCTTTCAAGGTTGAGGCAGATCTGAGGGAAAGATGTGTTGAAAGAAAACTGTCATAGCGAGAGGAAGCAGGGAGGAAAGTGAATGTACAGGAATGTTCGGAGGAAATTATTTCAAATGCCTGTCAGCATCTCATCAGTCGTGTTGGATGCTGAGGTCCCTGCGGCATTTTCCAAAAATAATTATTGGGATTGAGCTTTTAACATAGTTGATAATACTCAACAGTTCTTGCATGCTGCTGTCTTCCAATATTGCTCTTGTAATTTGCCAACTAAATGCTAACATCTTGCTACCCTGACTTTGTGCTGGAGTCCTGGTTAGGGTTTTTATGACATTTCTTTACATCTTCACAGAATGACCTTTGATAAAAAGTTTTGGTACAAAGCCATGACAGAGTCCATCCTGACATCATTCACTTTCACAGACATTAGAAGCATTTTTCTAGTGCATGAAAGAGAAGAGGAGGAGCAGCAGAAATACAATGAGAAAGGTGTCACACAAAAGGAGATAGCAGAAAAAAATAAGACAGAATAGATGATAGGATAGACAAAGAGGAGAAGCACAGAGAGAATGTAACAAGTGAAAACAGAAAAACAAAGAAAGAGTGAAGCAAAGTCAAGAGAAGAATGAGGAGAGAAAGAACCTGATGGATGTAAAGCAAACCCAGGTAGAGACAAGGCCAAAACAGATCAATGCTAAGAGCACGAGGCAATTTACCTTGAGTATGAGCGGCGAGCTGGGCTTCAGCTCTAGCATGCCTGAGGGGCTCAGGGGTTCAAATACGGGGTCTGGGTGGTAGCTGAAAGTCTCGTTTACCACCAGCACAGAGCGCACATCATCCATGACAAAGCCGATCTCATCAGGACTGCTGCCTGCGTCCAAGAAGCCTTTGTCAGATCCGGCCACAGAGGGCGCCAGACACACCATCACGGTGTTGTTGACCACCGTACAGTTCTTCAGAGGGAGATAGAGAGAGGAGGAGGGCAGGTGAATTTAAGAAGAAGAGATCAAATACGTTGAACAGCTAAATTCTTATTAAAACCTTTCCACCTCATTGACACTGTTGCAAAGAAATTAAAAACAATTTTGCGTTTCAAATTATTATTCTAACAAATTCATAATCATGAATATATAATGGCAGAAACAAAGTTATGTGATGTGAGTGCTTAAATGTCTCAGTAATAACGAGGAAGAGGAAGAAGCTGGCTTAATAACATCAGTGTTGTAATCAGTGTTGGTATCATCTGGAAATCCCCTGTGGTGTTTGACACTTAAATCAGTCACCGAAGAACAAATTAGGCTGTAATGACACACAGTGGAGCAGAAGAGGTCAGCCACTCGCTGTTAACGATAACACGGCCCGGCAAAAGAGACCTCTGCATAGTTCCACTGTATGTTAGCCTCTTACATTATGTACTATACGTCACATGCTCACACACGAAGGAGAACAGAACAAAATCATATTTGTAGGTGTCAGACATATTAACGAAGGGGGGACAAAGGGAAAAAGACAGGATATTTTTACTTTCAGCTAAGAGCGCGAGTGTGAGAAAGGTTAGCTAAGCCCTGTGGTGCTAGGTGAAGAGAGGGGGGATTTGCCAGAGCCGCTTTATTGCTGGTTGACATTTCAAAGGTTAAACTGCTAAAAGGAAATTCAACATCAAAAACAAACAGAAAATGGGCCCTTGGCTGGTTGACCGGCGGGTCAAACGTGTGCGTCTGTGTGAGTGTGCCTGTGTTTCGGGAATGTGTGTGTAGCGTCTGCAGATCAGTTTTTCCACAGAGAGGAAGAGGGAGACAGTAGTGTGAGAGAGAGAGAGACCTCTGTGTCTATTTTGGTCTTTCTACTCCAGTCAAGTCACTGCACTTTGTTTTGTCAACTAAAAACTGTGTGCGGGTGTCTGGATCCAACCACTCACATTTTCTGACTTGGCAGATCCGTACTTGGCTCTCATCCTCGGCTCCTTGATAGTTGCCAGATTGGTCCCAGTAATGGTCAACATGGTTCCTCCGCTAAAAAAAAGGCAACAAAACAAATTATAGAGAAAATCAAGACAAACATACAATGGTACCAGGAAAAAAAACATGTGCAACTCTGTGTCACATATTCGCATCTGTCCTGCTGCACTTTTTTCCTTGCAGGATCCAACCGATACACTATTCAGCAGACCTATCAGTAGAGATAAATGTTAATAAATCTGTTCTCTGTGGGAGCCAAGAGGGCCCTCCAGTTGGCGATTCACCATTAATGCTCGCTCCTGCTGTAGCCTTTCGCCTGCTTATTCATGAAAGCCCATTTTCAGGTAATGATACTAACGCTAAAGCCCTGGCATGAATGCTAAAAGCTTGTTTAAACCGATATGGAGGCTGGAGGGAAGAAGAAGCGAATGGGTAGCATTACTCCTAAGAGCAGAAGCTTTTGGCCTCTTCACGCCACCTCTCGAAAGCCAGGGGAGACATTTTCAGAGTGTATTAAAGTTGCACCCTGTATTTTTCAGCATGAGATACACTCTAAAACTGTGCCGCCTGTCAATGATCTGACATTTTCCGTAACCTTTACACCTGTGACCTATTCGGGCCTATGCGACGCTGACCAGTGGAGACATGGGTAATATGTGTGAGAGTCCTATTCCCCCACACCGCCTTCTTGACAGCCTCCACTGGCCTTAGATGCTGAACTTTACTGACGTAAAGTGTTCCGACAGCAGCTAAATAAGTTAGCATACAACCTAAAAACTGCAGTAGGGTCAGGCGAGGCTGGGAGCCCAGTGTGAGTCACCACTGGAACCAATGAACTAAGAACCCCTTATCCAGATAATACTCTAGCTGATGTAAAGCATGGTTTCATACAGAGGGTGACACAATACGCAGCATACTCTGCAATATTGTTTAAGTGTTAAAGCCTTTTCTACATGGATACCAATCATTGGCTTTGGTGTTTTGTCTCTGAGAAGCAGCTGAGTACTTGTGATCTATGTAACTAGACATTACATCGATTCCATCTTGAAATGTAAACACATGTAGTTGATGCAGACATAAAAAAACATCCACATCCTAAAAGATGGCTTTATTTTGTTAAGGTCACATCTAGCTGGTGTCTAAAGGGGTAAGGCGAGGTGAGGCCAGTCTCGGACGTCGATAAAAGAAGAAGCAGAAAGAAAGATAGTGAGGCAAAAGAAGGCTCATGGCTTTTACAAGGATTAGAAGAGGCCAACAGATGCTAATTTGGTGAAGAATCTAAGGTGAAAACTGAGAAGTTGTTCATTTAAGGTAACGGTTAACCTGCAGTTGCTAAAAAGCTGTAAAGGTTGCTTTGAGTGGATTTGTGTCAGTGCTCGATATTTCCACAAATACAGAGTAAACTATATGATGTACTGTGTATACTGTACTACAGTTTGTAAACAAAACGTATCCGTGTTGTTAGCCCGTAGAACCTCCTCTTGAACTGAGAGGAGCAAGTCTCAGTCATGTCAGATCTGTGTTTAGGACAAGGGCGGCTCTGTGCTGTTTGAAATAGCCCCGGCAACAGGGTCACCAAAGGGGATGCGGCGACAAAATATCTTGGTAAATAAAAGCGTGATTGGCCTGGAGAACCATGCACCTCCTCCTCTGGGAGCGCTGAGTGAAACACTAAACACAAGCCGGGCTCTGAGGTTATTTCCCCCCCCTTGCCTGGAGCCAACACTTTCATTCGCCTTCCCCTCGCCTACCCTCAACATTTCATTCATCTCATTCCAAATGAGACTTCTCATCTGCTCACACCTCTTTTGCATGAAGACAGACTTTTGTCTCCCCGCAGAGTTTTAAACGTGGCCCCCATTTTCACCTCAACCCCCTGCAATGATGCAGTAGTAGATTGTTACGCTGACTGAACAAACAATGTGTCTGGTGAAACAGTCTAATGTGTGAAATTATTCCCCTTTTTCCTGAAATGCTTTTAAATTGAAACGTCTGCAGGAGATGTAGATGGACAAAAAGAAGTAAAGGAGAGTATTTCTTTTAAGGAACAACAACTATGACAATAATATGCATGCAACGTGTACAGTAATTTAGTGTGTTGTTGCTTTTTGATCTCTGTCTATTCTTTGGGAAGCATCTATTACCTGGATACCAGCATTCGAGGATTTTAATTTAATACAACAGAAAAAAATAAAATAAAATTTAATAATGTACGACAACTTCCTAGAACTGTACTTTTTCAGTAAATGAGAAAGTCAACATTCTTTGTGTGTGTGTGTGTGTGTGTGTGTGTGTGTGTGTGTGTGTGTGTGTGCTGGCTTCATATCTGAGCTGTGGAGTAGAGGAGTTTCTAGGTCAAACCAGTGAGCCCATTAGCATTTGGAAGCTCCAAGCTTTTTTTCCCTCCTGAACACAGCTTGTGTTTGCACAGGAAATCTTCCTGTGGCTATGGAGTCTCATTTCAATAAGTCAAATAATATTTACAGATACATCTCTGCTACAGCTCATCAACTAGGAGTGCACTGCTTCAGGAGCCTCCTTCACTGCTGCTCCTGCTCTCAAAGATTTACTTTTGAAACATAAAGATAAACAGAATAAATAATATGCCTTTGAAAAGCAGGATGACTGTGAAAACAGAGGAATGTTCAGTTCATTCCTTTTTTCCAGAGCCAGTCAGGGAGTGTATGCCAGCAGAATAATACTTGTATCACCTTTTACATACTGTAGAGTTCATATTACAGTTATGAAACAAAAGTAGTATTAATGTATAGCACACACACCATCAGGGATCAATAAAGTATTTATGCATTTGTATCTGTTCTACAGATCAGTACATCAAGCAGAATTGCAGATGAAAAGCTAAGTTGATGTAAATTATAGATAATGAAACAATCATGTGACATGCTGATTTGTTATACAATGATGTCTGATGATGTTTGCTATATGATGCAGCAAAACAACATAGTTTTAGGTCTGACATGTAGGTTGTATATTTGGAATTAATGAATCATTCACTTTTGTCTCTGTCACATTCATAGAAGAGGTTCATCTTTGCTCTGATTGGGACCTCACCTGGCGATACTCCAATCAGGCTCGATCTTGAGGATGGTCGGATCGTCTGTGTAGTTGAACTTGACCTCTGGGTTCCTCAGCTCAGCAGCGTTGATGTCCACCATGACTGGGGTGGTTCCTGAATTTTGTCCCGCCGGGGTCACACACACTATCTCCTTATTACCCCGCCTGGAAGAGCAATAGATGAAGGGAGGAGGTGAAGATGAGGGAGAAAGTTTGAACATGCAAAGCTCTATTAAGGTTCTTTAAGTGGACTGTGTGCTCAAAGGAACAATACTCTAGGAGGACTTTGAATATTTCTCTCTGGCAGTTTCTGAGACAAACAAAGACATTTTTTTAATTGAGCGCATCTGATAAATAATTCATAAATAATTGATCAGATTTGATAAAAAAGCAAGTGGACACCCTGGTGCACACACGCAAAATGGTGACATAGTCACCTATCCACAAGGCCAACATCTTTCACTCCGTCCATCCATAGTTTCATCAGCCCGAATCACAGAGTGCTGTATCCTTCAAAGCTCCTCTCTCTCTCTTTCTATCTATCTCTCTCTGTCATTCTCTCCTTCCCTCCTGCGCTTTCTCTGGCTAATAGATCTGAAGTGACAGATCAGGCTGGTCGTGTTTCTGTGTGATGTAACCCCCTCCGTAGCAGACAGGCGGCCAGCTGTGACCTGCTGGGAAACTTTGTGTAGCTGCCAGAAACTTTGTGCTCTACTCCAGTGGCTCTTTCCGCTGTGCACTCCGCCCTGTCAGGGGGAGACACCGTTGGCCAAGCAGCAGGGATATGCCTACCTGTGAGGCTGCACGTGTGTGTGTATTGAGTAGGTGTGCTCAAAATGTGATGAGGAGAAGTTGGGTGAGTTTTTGTCCCTCATCGTCTGCTGACATCCTGCAGTCACAGTGTGTGTAAATGGGTGTGTGTGATTTGTATGTGCCGCACTGTGAAATTTTGATCTGTACACAAATCCTTCCCTGGTATCTGCTGTGAAAGTGAAATCCATGGAAAGATGGAAGATGATGGAGAAGTTGAAACCTATTTTGGCAGCTCTATCCTGGCGGGCTGCGGTGGGGTGGAGTTGGGCCACTGAGCGAAAAGCATAAACAGGGTCTAGGTGGCCTAGCCGGACATATTCCTATTGTCTCCCAGGAGGCACTTTCAACAATGTCCTAAGACTGAGAGGGGACTGAAGAGGGGATGAAGATAGACGAATAAAATGAAGGACAATATAAAAAAACTGTCTTTCCACATTCCACTAGTGCTGTGTTTCCACGGAAACCATTTTCACAACACTGTCGCTGTCAAGAGCCTGTGGTGCCCCGTTCGTATTTTTGACAAGGTTGCAGCCACACAAAAGAAAGCCAAGAGGGGATACAGAGAGAAAAGGAGTTGCAGAGGGAGATAAGAGGATGAGTGACTCGGGGTAAATAGGTTTTTGATTAAAGCGGAGGCCCCACTGAATACGAAGACACATTAAAGAGATGGACTCAACCAGTTCATTAGTTTGGTCATAAAGGTTATTGCTGCTCAGTGAATGAAAGGCCAAGACTATTATGTTCACCTTTCTGAAGATGTGCTATAGAGCTTTAAATTGGCCTTTACTTTTCTTTTGATATGATATGAAAAGAACTTGAGAGGTCCAAGCTCATTAGTTTAACCTGTGACTTGTTGCCTAAGAGAAAGAAAGAAACCACTATAACAAAAACACCAGCATTTTGTAGAATTTGTTACGAGTGAGAAACAAGAAAAGCAGAAACAGGACAAACTTCAGTCTATAGCCTTTCAGTATATACATTGCTTTTGTTAACCAGCAATCTTCTCAGCGTGTTTTTTTTACTCTGCCATCTACCAGACACCAAACATGGGTGGATTTAGTCCAGAGCTCAGTTTTCTGTCACTCTGCCAGGAAGAAACTCAATAGAGTTCTTGGCTCGAGGAATTAAGAGTCATATCAAATTAGATCTATGTCTCCTCTCCTTGAAATCCTGGCCCAATCTCTCACAGAGTGAGTGACAACAGAAGATAACAGTGGCAGATCATTCTTAAAACCAAAAGTTCAAAGCAGGCAAAATGTGAGTTACCAATTACCAGCAACACCATATCTTTCCTTTTCAAATTAAAGTCATATCTTTAACCAAATGTGGGCCATGCACTTAAGTCATTCACAGCAACACTGAACAATGACATCAGTTTTCCAGAGTAAAGCTACACTGGCATTCTCCCAATTACAGTGAATTATAGTGCTGCAGGTCTTGCTATGACTGGCTGCATTCTTCAGACCTGTGGCAAATCCATCCATCCATCATCCCATCCCATCCCTCCAAGTCTTCAATGAACCTAAACCCAATCTGCATGTCTTTGGGCTGTTAGAGGAAGCCGCAATACCTGGAAACCTACGCACACACAGAAAGAACATGCAGATTCTAGTACCTGACCAAAAGGTGAAAACGGAATTACTGTAGCTACTTAACAGAAACTGTGGCAGACTGACGAAGGAGGTTTTAATTCTGTGCTTCAGAATTAAAATCAGCCACATTTGATTATAGTGTATCTTGTAACAGTCATGTCACATGCACACTGTTCTCCACTGTTGAGAAAGCTTTGAACAACTCACTCCCTGCCTTCAGAACAGCACAATGGAAGTTTAAACAGTCAATTTCCCCAGTGATCTAAGCCTCTATAAATACGTCTACAAGCAGCAGGACATTTGTGACTAAGTGACAAAACAGTATCTCACAAAGTCTTCCATGAAAATCAATACTGAATGCCAGAGCGATATTTCTATCATCAAGGACCATGGACTTACTTAACAAGGACTTAAATTCAAAATGTAAAGTTTTTGCCATGAAAAAAATGCATTTTTATAGCTAATCTAAGAAAATGATATGTTGCACTTCACCTGAAACACTGGTGTTGAGTAGTTTAAATTGACTGACCTCTCGAACAAACAGGGGTGAAGTCCTATCTTCACAGCTACAGCACTCCCTGCATTGAGATGACTGCCTTCAATGGTGATCCTGGTTCCTCCAGACAGCGGGCCAGTGGAAGGTTGGACACGGGTAAAGTACGGAGACTGAGGAGCGACACACAGACAGAGGACAGGCAGGTGGAACATGACTTATTGGCCTGACCAGGGAAACAGAATCCTGTATTAAAAAACATGCATAAAGCTTTGCCGTAGCTACACTCACCACAAAGGTGAAGGCTTTGGTTGAGATTGCTTTGTAGTCAGGGTGAATGCAGTCCCTCACACACACCTCCACCTGAGCCTCCTGCACCCTGTAACCTGTTGCATCATTGAGCCGACACACAATCCTGAAAAAGGGAAACACACAGATGGAGAAAAGAGATTGATTATGACAAATATCACAAAGTTTTCTTTCAGTGGTTGCGTAAGAATAAGACAGATTTTTCAGAACTTAGAAGAAGACTTAGTGAAGAAAATAAAACAGAGGGGGGGTAACAGAACGAGAGCAGCATTTCTCTTCTGCTCTAAGTGAGGAAAACATTCCAATAGCGTAGAATAAACAAGTTCAGTTGCCTTATTCATATAAATAACAAAAATCGGACTGAATTGCTTTATTAGTGGAAATCTGCAGTGCTAAGAGAGAGGGGAGTTTCGCGCGTGTGTGTCTGCATTAGTGGATCTTTAGAACTGTAAGCTTCACACTTGGCCCTGGGCGCTGGCTGGCCAAATGAAAATCCACCGGTGAAATGATTGAGTAAGGGGAGGAGTGGCGGTGTAGCCCACAGGGAGAACACACACACATACACACACTTCATGTCTCACCCACTGGAGACACACTTGACTGTTAATTAGCCGCAGCGAATGAATGAGATGAAGAGAAAGGGTGAGAGTACAGAGGAGAGAGGGAAGTAGAGAAAGGAGGAGAAAGAAAGGGGGGAGACGGTTAAAGTGAGAGAGGCTGATTAACTGAACAAGCTCATCTCCTACACGTCTCCAACACATCTCAACTCTCCAGCCTCCATCCTCCCTGCAGGTGGCCATGGCAACTGCAGCGCTGCGCCAGCGATGAATTTCACATTCCAGCGATGTGTGCCTCTCTATTGTTTTTATTTTCCCTTTCATTTATTCCCAGGTCTCCCACTATGACAGGGGCCGTGATTAAAATGATGGACAGCTCTCAGTTAGACTGTGGCTTCAGCATCATTAGTGCACAGATGACAGGTGGCTACATTGAGCCGTTATGTGGTTAGACAGACAGAAAGTTCATGGTGCATTTGTAAAGATGATAACATTATAAATAATACCTCACTCAATCAAGCAACTGAGGTGAAATGTGTCCGTGAAAAATTAAACCTCTTTCAAATTGTCAGAGAGAATATACTAATAAGGCGATAATAAAAAGAGAAACACTGGATTCTGTTTTTCTCACTGGTGGAAATGATTTACTTTTCTCACTGTGGAATCAAATCCATGTAGTAAATATTTCACTGAGGTGAATGACAAGCAAACAAAAGGAAAGAAAGAAAAACACATTTTGTTTCAATTTAAGAAACAGGGAGTGGTGGGCAGGCTACAAGCAGCACAAGCGCTGGAAGAAAGAAAGAGAAATGAGCAGGAACAAGAACAATGTGTCTACATTTTGCCCGACAATCCGTACACCTCCTTCTCCAGCAGCTGACCTTTGACCCATGCTGTCAGTCCCACAACCACATACTTT
Organism: Hippoglossus hippoglossus; assembly: GCF_009819705.1. Taxonomy (NCBI): domain Eukaryota; kingdom Metazoa; phylum Chordata; class Actinopteri; order Pleuronectiformes; family Pleuronectidae; genus Hippoglossus; species Hippoglossus hippoglossus. The sequence continues at coordinate 19,572,953 of NC_047155.1, read as the reverse complement.
CTGCTCTGCTACAGCTCGGATAGGGTCACTGGGATGACGAGAGCAACCAGGCCACTAATGGCACCGTATGGCTAACATCACTTTTAATTAGCATGACAGCATCACTGCCAGCCGAGCACTCCTCCTCCTCTTCCTCTTGGTGCTATGGCAACAGGCCAACGAAGCCCTACAGGGCGGACAGGGTTAAACTTTGAAACCTTGGTGGCTTTGAATGTGAACACGGACAAAATGAACGTGCAGTAAAGAAAAAGTTTTCACATGGAACCACCTGATATTTCTCTGCGGCAACAGAAGCACACATAAAAATAGCATGTTCTGTGTGAATGTGACAATATATGAGGATATAAATTATAAATCAAGGCTGACATGTCACTGCCATTTTATCTAAACCCATTTTGGGGACGCCTGTCATCGCTGGTGAGAGCTGCAGAGCATTGCGTTGTGCTGTCTGCCAAACCATCAAAGTCACATTTCTTCTGTTTCCTTCTTAGTGAGGGGGCAGAGAGAAAACAGAATCTGCTGGGACTGTGCTACACAACTCCAGCAAATGGAGCGTTTGGGTACAAATGACAGCTCCATAGTTGGAAATAGAATATTGAGGACACCTCCAGCTGTGACGAACGTCCCCAATTTTTCCTCATCCTAAATTGTATCTTTGCTTCTGAATTAATTCAACATAAAATAGAGAGACTCATTAAATAGTTTCACTGACGCCGACAAAAAACCCTCAGTGTTTCTGGTTAGCTGTAATAATGGAGCACCAGCGTCACACTGGCTGTGGTTGCCAATTGTTTTGCATGCCGAATGAAATCTAATTGAGGATTCCCATGTTATAACTTGCATGAATACTAAAGAAAATTATTGAAATGAGGCAACCCATTTACAGAAGACAAAGAGTTCAGTCATGTCCAACAAACCCAAAACTCAAGAGAGAACTTAGAGTTATGATTATTTACTGCTGTTGCACAGATTTTCCCGTAATATACTATCACAGTTATTGAATCAGTGTTAAGTTCATTCCAGCGGCACCAAGTCTAATTCACAATTGTCCAGAAAGCAGTAAAAGTAACTTAATTAGGTGGAGCGTTCACATGACAAGCTTTCATCTGTGGAATAATTTTGAGATGATATATACCACCCACCTCAAATGTCATTAAGTTTCTCCCAGAAATTTCTAAATTAATTCTGATCGAGGTGGTTACGCAAAGTTTTTCTACTCCGACTGAGCTAAATTCAGCTGCCACCACATTTCCATGGTCCACAGAGTTTCAGGGTTGTACTCAGTCCTCAGCGTCACATCAACATTGGACAAACAGGGAAGTAGAGTCTCAGAAACAAGATGCTCGAGAGTGAGGGGGAGGAGATGAGAGATGAGGACAGAGAGAGTGTCAACGTACTGTTCAGCGCTGATGTACTGGTCCTCCTGGGGGTTGCAGGTCACCTTTCCGATTCGGACTCCATTCTGGATGTCTTTGAACTGCAGACCCAGGTTTTCGCCGGAGATCGTCAGCATGGTTCCTCCCTGTCTGGGCCCCGTCTCTGGCTGCAACTGTGAGGCAGAACAAGTGTAAGAGGGCATACGTTAGCCAGAACAACACAAGTGACAATCAACTTACTCAAAGCAATATGTCATAGAACATATATTGTATGTTATCATGAATGATGGTTTGCTTAAGTGATTACGGTCATGTCCCATTCTGCATGAATCAGAGACTTGCCACCTCATTAAGTGAGATGAAAAATGACCTTGGATCCATTAACGCCACCTCAACTCAGTCAAACATTCACCACCTGCCAACTCACGCACTTAACCTGGACCCACCCATCAAGCCCTCGCTTACATCTCTCATTTAACCTTGTGACGATTAATCTACTCTACACAATTACTGCGCACAACGACCTCTGCTCCCTTTCTTTCCTCTGGAGGTCTGTGAAAGGTGTGCAGAGGTGCTAATGGCTATTCGAGGCTAGCCCAACGCTAATCACGATCCCATTCATCCAGCCCTGACGCAGACAATGGCCCCTCTGGTAATCAGTCATTACTAGCATAATTAGGGCTAAAGCTAATTGGATTAGAACCTGGCGGAAGGGGGTGGGGTCATTTGTTGCAGCCTGGTGGGTGTCGTGGAGTGGGGGTGTGGGTAAGGTCAGATTTTGACTTCACTTGCCATAAGGGAAGAACAAAATAAATTGTCACCGATAATGCTCACACTCTCGCTCTCAGTCAAACATTTCCCCTTTAAGTATGAAGCCCTCTGTGTACAAATATCAATCCACAAATCACTTTCTGTTTTGTGCCGAAAAAACACAAGACTACAAAGACACTAACAACCCTGGTCAGCTGAGTAGGAGGTCCCAGGATGCTTTCGCATTCACACTGCTAAAGGAATATGGACAAATGTGGCCCAGACCACCTCTGAATGTGGTCTGGCGTGATCGAATCACTATCCGATCGGAATGTGTTCACAGCATTACTGGATCACAAAACCACGTGTTAATACTAGGTGTGTACGTGGTCATTGGCATCCTCACAAAATAGGTGATGCCGGGGTTCTTGTGACATGGCAACTTGATTAATGCAGTCAGTTCAAGAGAATGTTCATGAAATCATGAAATATCCGCTCCCATCCAACAACTAGCAGCAATGCATGTGGCACAGTTTAGCGGACCATCCCCCATTTTGTACTATGGTTCCAATTGTTCTTTCAAAGGTCAGTGCTGTCAAGACAATATGCAATTGGTTAACAATTTGATTAATTTGTCAAACCTGGCCATATTTGAACTTTACACCAGAAGACCATGTTAACCTACTTTACCTATGTGAGCCAATTCACAGAGGGCAGCTATTCTAGAAAATGAACAGAATAGATTTTGCTGTAGCTTAGACCGGTCCTATACTAACAAATGATACTGTCTCAACTTCAGAGCTGAGAACACATTAGGACAGGGACAAGGAGTGCACTGATGCCAAAAATGGTTTAGAGATAGTTTGGGAAATATGTTTAATCGATGTCCTGCTGTAAATTAGACGAGATGTTCTATACTGCTCTCTGTCTAGCTCTGTCAAAAGATGGCAACATCCACTGTGGTGCCAATATCAGTTCAACAAAGAGCAAAGTCAACGCTGGTCTTTCTGTAGTTTAATTCAACATCTGTAAATGGACTGACAACACATTCAAATACATGAGATGCGAGAAAGAGCACAAGGGTAATGGACTATCATTGTTTTATACCTTCTGGTGAGGTCACATTATCTAATCCTATACACATGCTGGGTTACATGCAGCCTTCAATTTGAGACATCTGGCATCCTCTAGGACTGTCCTTGGAGGTGCTGGGAAAATGTTCTTAGTTCTCACAATAAAAAGTGTGGGATAGCTTTGGTCACAGTAATTCAGCAGAATAGAAGGATTTATAAATTTCTAATGCACCACCTACCAGCATCCCAAAGCTCAATAATTTATTTTTCATATCTTGTTTGTTTACTATGTTAAAAAACCCAGAGTGTAAATAGGAGGTAGAATAACATTTACTGTTTGAACACGAATGTTATTTATCGACTTCTCGCCAAGAAAGGGAATACATTTATATCCTAAAATATCGAATAATTCTTTTAAGTGATTCTGCAGTCTTTCAGATAATTTAGATAAACTCTCTCAACTTGCTCAAATCTCTGTTCCTCCACCTGGATCCTCACAATGATCCTCCAGTCTAACATCATTATAGAAAAGGTGGCAGGCTGGTAAAAGCCACAGGTGTCGAGGACACCACGAACAGAAACTCACAATAGGAACAAAGCCCAGTGTCACGCAGGCCAGAACTGAAATGCCAAAGTGATTAAGGAGTGTTTTCATTCTTACACCAGCTCAGCTTCTGATGAACATTCCTCCTCCTTCACTCGCCCTTTCCCTCTTCCTCTCCGGACTTGTCTTTTTTAAAATTCATTCTCTGTCTCTTTGTCAATGGGCCTGAATACATATATTTTAGCTGAAGACAAAAGAGTGAGTCAACCAGTTCTTCTTCTTCAATCTTCAGATATGGAAATCAAATCTCTCTTTCTCTATGAACACTGGCTTATCAGAGCACACACACAGACATGCATGTGCACTCACACACACAGACACATACACATTGTAACATCCGCAACTAAACAACGCACACATAAAGCCCTTTTTGATAAAAGCCACCAGCCTAAACACTATCTATTCTGCTTTTGCTGTCGCAGTGCTCTACACCCATTCAAACTCCTTTTTTCCCTCTTTGTCTCCGACTATTCCCGTTGTGTCGAAGGCTTTGTGTGAGGCCTATTGTGGCCGGCTGAGCGGCAGAGCACAGACAGCATCTGCCTGTTATAGGAGGAGATGAGAGGGGGAAGCAGGGGACACAGAAAGAGATGATATGAACATGACGTAAGGTTTCTGAAGTTTATCTGTGATATGCGAGACTCTCAAAAACAAAAAAAAGTCACAAACAAACAGCGAAAAGGAAGAAGTTTTTACTACTATCTTTACTATTAAATTCTACATATGAGCTAAGATAAAAATATCAAGGATGTAGTTGTGTAGCTTTGTATACGAGACAAAGCAGACCTCTTTAGAGAAAACAGACAGAAGGAGATAGAGGTGGATGGAAATGGAAGGGGAAGAAGGAGAGGAAAGTAAAAATAATTGAGAGGTTGAATAGGGGATGAAGAAAGAGAGATGGTTAAAGGTATGGATGGAAGAGAGAGAAACAGAGGATACATGAAGAGAGATAAGAAAAGAAAGCAGGTCGAGGAAACAGAGAGGTAGAGAGAGATAAAGAAGTCTGGCAAAGGCCAATACTGCAGTCTAACAATACATGAGGGAGAAATTATTGGCCTTTCGAAAGCGCACAAGCTGTGCAACTGGACACAGACAAAGACACACACACTCAACCAGTAACACACACACTCAGACATTTTAACGCGCAAAACCAGAAAACAAAACACACACAAGATCATGAACAAAAAAAAAAAACAGTGTGCATTAATATGCCACATGCTAAGACACAGTAAGTGTCCCCCCATAGAAACACACACGGACGTACACACACACAGCTTGTGTTGTTTTAATTGGTTTCTAAGGGCTAGCTGTAATGCTCTCCCTGTCCCCTAGGAAAAGGCAGGCAGGAGATGATGGATGATGGAGGACCAGGCAGCATCCAAGGCCAGTACTAGGACACTGCCGCACTACACTGGAAGACAGCCCTCGACATTGTGTGTCTGTGCGTGTGCATGTGTGAGACCGTCTCTGAGGCGGCAAATGTGATTTTGATTATGATCTTACAAACCCATGAATACATATTTTATCTCTGATTTTAAATATTTTAATCTGAGTATGTGCTTCTGAGAGAGTGCATGAGTTTGTGTGTGGGAACCACAGTGTTTTTGGCTTGTGTGAGTGTGTTTGTGCTGGCTCACATGCACACACAAGCTGTGTGTTTGCTTGTTGTGAGAGGAGTTATAATTAATCTTAGTGCATAGTGTCAGTGCAGAGAAAAAATACAGCACTTAACCGTCCAACAGCCAAATCCTTGCAGGGTCTAAAACCGATCATTTAGGGCCTAAAACATCAATATCTGTGTTTGGAGAACAGCACTTAGATGCCAGAGCTATTAGTGGAACAATACTCATCTGCACAGTATTGAACAACTTCAAATGGGCAATAGTACACACGGAAATGACACCAAATGGGTTCAACATGTGCTGCACTGAAATAATCAAATAGCTGTATATATAGATGTGTGTGTGTGTGTGTGCGCAGATCTGCCTGTGTGTGTGTGCTTGTTCACACTCTCTCCAGTGGCGTTTCCCACATTCTCCATTCCAAATGAAATTAGGGGCTAATCCGCGAGCTAATGGCCTCACAGCAGCTAGCATGCTGCAAAAACGAACAAAGTGGACTTCATGAAGCAAAAAGAAATAAACAAAAGAGTGGGGATCAAACAGGAAGAGAGGGATTTGACTGAATGGATGGTAAGAAGCGGAGTAATATTCAATTTGTGTGGCGCCTGTGATGCTCTTTGGGGAACTAAAGGATGAAATGGCAGGAGAAAGGGGAGCGATTTTCTTTGTCGCCTCCAGATGTTCTTTGGCATTAAATGTCACACTGTAAATGTCAAAGGTGGAGAGGAGATGTGATAACACTTCCTGCAGTCTCTCTCCACCTCGGTTCTTCTCTGTCTCTCCCAAACCTTCAGTATGTTTCTCCTCTTGCTGATTTTGAAGCTCTTCTCGGCTGCTTCTTGACTGCCACCAACATCTTGCCCTGAGGCCAGGATTTACCCCTCAATATGCATGCAAGAGCACATGCTTGCGCACGCACGCACAGACACACACCCATCTCTCCCTTTCATGCACAGCCCCCCACCTCTCTCTACACATGCATACACACAACCCAATTGCCTCTGTATGCTTGTTTCAAAGAGATAACTGAAGCGAGCAGGAAGAGAGAGAGAGAGAGAGAGCATTAGCTAAAGGATTTATCTATGTGCCAGTGCCCCAATTATCCAATATCTCCATTACGTATTCAAAGAGACAAACCCGTGTCACATAGGAGATGTGCTGAGCGCTTCGTCCATACAAGTTAGCACTGGTGAAATGGGCATTTATTAAACACAATACATATATTTCACACTCATTTAAATGGAGAGAAATGGCGAGCGTTTCACCTGAGAAGAGGCTTCATCTCACTTGAGATACGCTTGGGATATGTGCTGTGTTAAATGCTTGAGAAGGAATGATGGAGAGAATGAAGAAGAAGGAAAGAAAGGAAAGGTGGAACGTCTAGACTCATCACACACGCGCTCTGTGTGTGAGCGCGTGTGTCAGTCCCTGTGGTGAGCTGTAGAGATGCTGACCCAGGTCACACTCGGATGAGGACCACCGCCACGGTTACCGGTGGCAGCAGATGGGTAAACCATGGTGTTTAGATGCCTTAGCTCACCCGGGCTGTCAGAAGCACACAGGCACTGCATGCGCACACACACACTCGACACCCATGGTGGGACACAATTAGCAAACTTCCACTGTTTCAGTCTCTTTGCCTATATCTTCCATGCACACACACACTCCAGACAAACACCCTCTCTGCCTCCACAGGTGTGCGTGTGTGTGTTTGGGTGTAACCATCATCTCTAATCATGTCAGTGTGTTCAGTCTTGGTGTGTGTGAACTGCCTCCTCCTGGCCAGTCCATCTGTGTTGTGGTTGCAGTCATGGTGATGGTTTCTAAGATGTCACCCTCCCTGCCGTCCTCCTGCCTACGATGTCCCCTTCACTCGCTGAGGCCAAACAATGACGCAGCAAAGGAATAACAAGTCTCTTTTTAGGAGAACTATATTTCACTAAATATGACTTCATATAAATTCCCTGATTTGTGTCAAAAGGCATGTAGTTTCAAGGCTGCCAATAAAGAAGCAATGACAACTTTTACAAAGAGCATTTCATCACTTGGACCTGCTTGTGTCTGACACCTGCCCTGATAGAAATCGGACTAGTTTGTTACTTAGGAGGCTGAGTTGCTGGGAAACTAATGACAAATAGCAGCCGAAGTGACGGGTTAAACTTTGGCAGCGGTCTTTAACTTGGATTAAGGAGCTCCATGCTATGTTGATTTTAGAGTGAGCTCTTCTATGGCCTCATGGCCCTTATGGTGTTGATGTGTGTGGCATAAGTGGGAAAAGGATGAATTTTATGTGGCGCTACTTTTATTTTATATATTCCTATATATATATGTTTAAGATTAAATACCAGGACTCATAATCTCGTAATCATCTTTTGATCTTAAACTCAAATGTCTTCAGTGTATAACAATCATAATTTTTCCAGCTCTTTCAATCTAAAAATTTAAATAGATGGACATGTGTGCAGTCAGGTGTGTCTGTTATCCTGCTGAGCTTGAGGAGCACACTGAGATGCTATATGTGCGACATTATTATCTAGACTTACCTTGATGATCTTGGGGTGTGCACAGCGGCTGTTTCCTGTGGTGGCATGCATCCAAGTGGTCTCTGGAGGAGCACACTCCTGTCTCAGGGAGCACTTCTTCTCCTGTACGCACCAGCCGCACTCAAACCTGGGGTTTGCCTTCAAACACATCCCACAGCTGTCCCTCAGTGCGTAGCACTTATACAGGTGGGCTGGAGACAGGAACAAGAAAGAGATGGAGAATGAAACATTAGGAACTTAATAGTGTAGAAATTAGGCTTGGGACATAAGAAAACAACCTCACTATAAATAATGATTAAATGATTTCACTATAAATATTTAAGTAGACAAATTAATCAAAATTCTTGACAAAATTCCTCATTTTAAGTTTCTCAACTTGCAGGGGAAAATTCCAGAACTTCTTCAATGTCACAGAGACAAAGTTCAGGCACGATTTCCCAGAGGCCTCGGGAAGTGTACAGTGAAATCTGCCTCTCTCTCTCTCTGCTATTCCATCCCCAAATCCCATTGGTCATGGAGCAGCTTTAAAGCAACCCTGTACCAATTACTGAGTGCTGAACGACTCCTCTCTAATTACATTAACATATCAGTATTTAAGACAAGTGAGCATCGCTCTCCACAGATGATTATCATGATTAAGGGAGGGGGCTGGCAGGGAGGAGAGACAGCCAGGGAGAGAAGAGACATATTCGGGCTGCAGGTCGCCTCCGGATGCTCTTCAGGAGATTTACACTTGAGATAACACACAATGCATAGACACTGATGCATGCTGCTGATATTGTACGCTGTCAATGCTGCGGCATATAAAGGCCGCCATCTAGCAACACTATGTCCTTGGGAGAGCGATTGACTGTCAAAGCATTTTATGTTGCCTCCATGAATGTAAACACCCCATTACTGTAGACTGCAGCAGGGTCTCTATGCCCCTGCACAGATGTATGGTATATGTTACAGATATCCATATACTGTGACATACAAGTCATGGCCAGCAGCTTGAAAATATGTGGAATTTGAGACGATAACAGCTTGCTTGTTACATTTAGACTGCAGGGAGTGACATCAGTAAACAAAGCAAAGTGACTCTGTGGTGTCACCTTACATTACTGACAAAATGGCAATGATCGCCTCTTCACAGACATTACAGATGTAACAGTTTCTAATCTGAACACAAACATCTCAGATCCTTGCTGTCTTAAAACATCAAAAGGAACAAACAGATAATGCAGCGCTCTCTTAGATGTATAAAACTCCTTGTGCTTGTCATGCGCAGGACCTATTGAACGCAATGGTAGCCGGCAATGATGTTATTGTTCCTCGCAGCAGGGAAATAATGTAACAGCCCCCCTGCTGTTCTGTACAGGTCGCAATAATTATGGACACAAGCAGTACAAAGACTGTCCTACTAGTAATTAAATCCAACAGACGTGATCTCATTGTCTCATCCCACTGTAGTGCATCGATTGTGTATGTTTAACCATCACCCACATAGTTCTTTGTTTAGAGGGTAAGGTGCGGTTACTCATTTGAGTTTATATGACGCACTCTAATACTGTTTCAACTGCAGATATAGATGTTTTATACATGATCCTGTAATAATAATAATAATACCTGTCATTCTAAGCATGAATGCTCTCTAACTTGGTAAATCAGGTTGTAATGATGATATTTATGATATAGAAATGTGACAATAGGTTAATTATGATATGTGACCTGATTTTATCAGGTAATTCTCTGAGTTGGGCATCGTGTTTTTATACATTATAATGAATAACATTAGCTGTCATGGCACGATTCATCCATCATGAGGTTTGTGCAAGTGGCTGCTTATGGTATTGTTACTGTGATCCCTACTACAACACTGATTAATAATTGATTTTCTTTAAGAGATTATCCCTGCTGTTATTGAACATTTGTAAGTAACCATTTAATTCATCATTGCAGACCTTAGTAACTAATAAAGTTATTATTATTTTGTGATTAGTTAATGATTTTCCTGCTTACTCCAACCTCTTACTGCTGTGATTTTCTACCACCAGTTATTTGTGAACCACTTTAAAATACTAAAAGTATTAAACAGTTTTGTGGGGTAAAACATGAGCCTTGACAGATATACAGTAACTACTCGTCAATATATGTTTTTAAAAAAATTATAACCCAATGAAAAGCAGCACAATATGTGTGCTCTCTCTACATTGTGTGCAAATGGTACAGGATTAGTTTAAGTCGCAGTTTTTCACAGACATATAAAGTCACGTAATACACGACTTTATATATCTATATAAGTGTGTGAATAGTCCTGTATATCACGCTTTTGCTACATAACACAGTCTTTGAACCTCTTCGGGTTGACTGGGTGATTCTGGGTGATTTTGGTCACAGTATTAATTATTTACACTGCAGCTGCAGCCGAATGTTTAAGTTGGTGCAGATCTGAGATTTTTCAGATGCTGTTCCTGCCATGACTCAGCTGAGGATCAAAACCTGATGAAGCAACACAGCTTCTGAAATAAGATTAGTTTGGGTCTATAATATTGTTTGTTAAAAGAAAATATTAAACATCTTAAGGATATGTAAAAATACTTTTTGTTAAGTCAGTCCTTGATGGTATAGAATTTTCTCATGAACACTGGGTACATTAGCTTTGAGCTGAAACAAAATCAATTCATATTATCTGTAGCCGTTGTTTAACAGCAACACAAACCCACCTTGAATGTTGTAGGGGTTGTCAATGACAAAATTTCCATTCCACACCACAGACAGGTCCACTGGCAGGTCACTGATGTCATTTCCCTCATAGGAATACTGAAATAAAAAAACAACAACAGATTAGTATTTATTGTCATGTCACGTTGTCTAAACGATATTGTTCTCATAGCAGTAACATCAACATAAAATATTCTCAGTCTTTTAATAAAAATAATAATAATAAAAATCCGCCAGTACCAGGAGCTAACTCAGTTCAGCTAGCGGCTGATGGTAATGTCTTAGCCTGTGGAGCTCACACAGTTGAAGGGCTATAAAAATGAATGATGAGAGACAGGCTATATTGTGATTTTAACATGCGGCACATCCGCTGCTGCCTGACTTCGTACAGAGTTGATTAAGAGATTGGAATCCCCATAACTGTATGACTCATTCCATTCCAGTGATGAATGAAAAGTGTAATATATCGCCAACAATAATATTCTCGTCTAATTTCATTGTTGCATCCTGAACTAATAAGAGCTGAAATGTAATTGACTCGTTGTCAGCGTAATCAGTTTTATGGAATTGCTTTAAATGAGACAACAAGCCTCAAAAGCGGCAGCATGATGGCGGTGTGTTCGCTGAAGGAGTAGCAGAGGAAAGAGCTCCGGTGAGACACCCAAACCATGGACTAATAAATTATCAAGCACGATTATCACAGGCAAATAAAATGCAGCTCTAAAAGTTACACTGCCTCCCCAGTCCCACCCTCACATAAACGAGGCAGCCAAACACTGAAGTAAACACACAGTCGTCTCAAAGTACTCATTCATCATGACCCGCACACCCTCCACTCTGAGACTCACTCTGCACTGTGTCTCTGATACAACAGAAAACAGATGCTAGATAGCGAGAGATGCCGGCTCTCTGCTTTGAGGCCACTGCTGCAGTGATAGCTGGTAAAAGTAGAAATAGGCCATGTTAACCTTGTGCCTCTGTCAGTCACAGGGTGCCCCCTCACTCTCACGACCAGTGGCATGGTCAGTATCTTAACTGGCCTCGGGGTGAGAGATAGCAGGACTATTCTCCTCTAGTGGAGTGGTGATAAAATTCAATGTGAAAGCCTCAGAGCCTGAGGCTATGGGGCCCTCACAGATTGAATCTGGCTACAACTTTGCCACTTTGTGATATCACCCACTCCAATGTAATACTATGGGATTTATCATGACATCTGTAATAATAGTGAATTTGAATTTATTTGAGGGGGAAAGGACCGAGAAATGTGCATGGAGAAGATAAGAAAATGAGAGGACACAGCAATGTCACAATGTGTGAATGGCTGATTAATTCATTCTTTACTTTTGCGATTGGATGATTTACATTCAGTGGGCCCTGAAGGCAGAGATGCTGATATCCAAATAAAGGAATGCGTCTCCACATAACTCAGAAGCGAAACTACTACTGTGTTCTTAGAGTATTTGTTGAGAGGACTTTCTATAAAAGTGTGTCTGCAGGCACATTTTGGTGCTGTGATTTATTTATGAACTATTGAAGAGCAAACTTTTCCCCCTGAGATGCTGCACCTTTGGGCAGTCTTGCAGAGTAGTTTGTGTATTATTCGTTAAAAAAGATTGTGTTTGTTCATTATTGTAATTTTGAGTAAAATCTGACTATAATAAGACAAATGAATACGCAATGAAATATGAAAATATCTCCGAAGGGTTCACTTACTTTTCCTTGCCGCTGTTTATATACATGAAGTTGCAGCACTGCACTGTGACTAAAACATTTCTAAAATTATTACTAGAACAATTATTCAATTAATCAAATAGTTAAGCAACAGAGAGATCATCACCTACATTTTTGTAAACCAATTAATTGTATTTAAGCAAAATTAGCAAAAACGTCTGAGGTTGTAGTTTCTCAATTTGAAACATAATCACTATTACAGGCAAGTGAGTACGTGGGTTTAGGTTTTGGATTTTTAATCTGGCATCATTTGAAAATATCTCATTGGGCTCTAGGAAGCTTTGAGATTTTGTGAGGGCGATGGCTTCTCCTTCAAGCCCAGTGAACCTGGAACCTTAACACAAACACTAGCTAAACTTATTACAGTTGTACAGAGAGGGGAAGGTAAGGTTGACGATTGCAAGAAATGAATCTTACGGAAAAATTATTGTAGGGGAAAAAATGGGGAGGAAATGTGACAAGTGATGGTTAAAAGACAAGGAAACGAGCTGATGGCTGATGGGTCAGAAACACAGAAGTGGAACAAGCTGGGACAAGTGTCGGGCAGGGACCTGAAAAAAGAAAAGATTGTGAAAAGAAGGACGAGGAAGTGGATAAGGAAAGAGTGAAGAGAGGATGATACAGCAGCAGGGCTGAAGGAGAAATAGCGAGGGCGAGATGGATAGAGAGAGGTGATTGTGTGTTATTCTGTGGACACCATTCATTTACACATGGAATAAGAGGCTGGAGCTGGGCTATAAGCGCCTGAGCTGGTGGCGGCTAAAGTGAAATTGGCATTTTCAATTTGTTCCCTGACATGTCTGCCATGGTCTTTTCACACATTCCTCTGCCTCTCCTTCTCTTGCAATCCTCCTATCCACCCACTTCTTTTCCAATCTCTCTCTCTCTCACTCCCTCATTATTCCTTCCTTCTACCTCTTTACAAACCTCCTCACATATAAATCTCAGTCCAACTTTCTCTCCCCTACCTCCATCCCACAGAACGCCCACAGTCAAACAAGGAAATATGGAGCAGATTCCTTTATCGCATACACCAAACATATCCAGGGAAACACATGTGCAACACTGTACTATAAATATGCATTCTGCACACGGGACAGTTTCCAGAGAAGGATGCCAGCAAAGGCATCAAAGACTAATCGTATAGTCTATACCAGAAATAAAAAATGATAAATAGAAACACATGCAAACACAGGAAGATAAGACACTCACACAATCACACGTTTTGGATGTCAGCTACTATTTCTCTCCACTGAGTCCGAGCAGATGAACTTTCCCTCCTTCCCTCCCCCCCTCCCCCAAGAGACCACCCAAGTCAGCCTGGGAACAAGAGCACTTCTTCACCGGGCAGAGATGGAGAGATCACATGGGTGTGTTTGAGTGTGTATGAGCGTACAGGACAATGAGAAAGAAGAGGAGGAAATCAGATTCATGGGGACACTGCACTGCGAACAGTAAGAATACGAGAAGAGATAAAGCCGAGGCTGAAAGGTCAGAGGATGAAGTGGGACAAACCTGGTGAGGTAGAGAAGTAAAGAAAAAGACAGATCCACAAAAAGAGGGGTGTTATCGGACAGAGGTCAGCTTCATATGTGACACTTGATCCAGATGTTGCACGTAAAGCATTTTCAAACTTAGCAACTTTCCTCTTGTTCGCATCGATAAAGCTCCATTAAGCTCCATTTAACATTAACAGTGAATAAAGTGACTACTGGAGTCCACACAAGCTGTATGCTACCTGCCTGTTGAGGACTACAGAAGTACAGAGCATAAGTAAATCAATACTGGGCACTAATGATTACTTTCACTTCTGGTTCCTCTCGATTAATTGATCAATAATTTAAGTCTCAAATATAAGAAATTAAATTGGGTTTGATTCAACACTAGGTGACGTCTTGAAATAGTTTTGTCCGACCGTAAGATATTCCTCTATGATGGTTAACTCAATAAAGAAAAAACATTGAATATTTACACCTGAGCAGTTAGAACAAAACAAGTGAATTCTTTGCACTGTTTGTTCTTTGAATTGAACTGATTATTTACTGAATTATTTCAGCTACAAGATAAATGAATGGCAGGCGTGTCTTTGTTCACAGCACTCTAGTTTGTGTCATATATTAGGCCCTAATTTCTTTCCAAACATTTATTTGAATAGCAAAAAGTGTTCATATTTTGCAGTTTCCATTATAGGATAACAGTTTCTCTAAATATTCCACGGATATTAACAACATCAAACAACAGGATTTTATATATTGTATCTTTCTATTTCAGCATCACTAACGACATCATTTCTTGTGGCCCTGTTATCCTTTCAGGATTAGAGTAAAGGACACAGGCTCAGGTTTTTCTTCACTTCCATTCCTCTGCTTGTGTGTTGACTGGCCAATCAAAACACGGCCAGTTATCGTTGCAAAACACACTTCAGAGGGTCTGATTCTGCTGATAGAGAACTAGATGATTGACGTGTGTCGACCTCTTGACCCTGTTTTACACCCTGAAAACCTACATCACACAAACTCACACACAGGCACGCTGGAGGTGTGTCGGTGCTGACAGCTGTAAGAAGGACACTTCCTATTCTCTTTCCTTTTCTTTATACATGTTACAGGTTTGTGTCTGTTTGCATATTGATCCTCAAAGGGGGTCTGTGTTGAGAGGCACATACTCTGTTCCAGTATGTACCATCCCCGAACAAAAACATGAATATTTAGTTAGGAAGAAGTGTGTATGTGCATGTATGTGTGTAAAGTGGACAGCAGAGGGTGGGGGAGGCACGGGAAAAGGTTAGGTTACGATCCAAAGCTCATCTCATTGCACCAAAGGCTTATTAAACTTTTATACCTAACCAGCGTTTTTGCACATTGCACAGTTTAGGGAATACACACATGCACCATGTACATGGTTTATTCACTGCACAGCAGATTCCAATATGAAAATGCAAACATTAAGAAGGCTACTCTCAAAAGGTCAGAATTAGCAAGTGTGAGGGGTAATCGACTGTATCTGAGACGTAAATAGCCCAAAACAGACAGAAGGTGAGACAAATACTAAAGGTAATCTTACAAAGAAAGATATAGATGAAGAGTGTTAAATCTAAGGTATAGAGAGTTTAGAAAGTAGAGTGATAAACGTATCATAGTCAAGAACAGTGAAACAAAGAGACAGAGAAGTAGGGATCAAATGGAATACATAGAAAGCTGTTTAAAGAAATGTCCAGAGGGATTAAATAAACTATAAAAAAACACTATACGTTTTTACTACTATTCTTTGCACAGGTGAAATAAACTGAGAAATCATCCAGTTTACCCATAGGGCTTACGGATGCTGCAAGGAATAAATGTAAGTAGGAGTACTAGAAAGGTGCAGATGCAGGCACGACAGCATCACCAGCGACATGTCAATGTAGGAGCAGAGGTGAGGATGGACGGAGTCGGTACGAAGGCAGGCAGGTATGAAGTAACGACAGTTACTTCCTGTGAGGGTCACAGCCTGATAATTAGTCATTTTGAAGGTGTGCAAGAGCAAGAGAGCTAAAAATACCAAACTTGCCCAGGGCAAACCCTAACCTGGGCCAGAATTAGTTCCTGTCTTCCTCTTTCCTCTCTCTCTCCAGCTCTCTCAAGGTGATGACAACAGTTATCAGGAATTACGGCCTGACACGACACATCATTCAATTTAGATTATTCAACAGTTATTCTACTCTACTTTAACAGAAGTCACATTGAGAGAGGACACAGACTGAATGATGGTTCGGGTGAAATGTGGTTTTCTAGTCTATATAAAGTGCACCAAACTGTGTTTCAATGTATACAATTATACACAACAGCAAGCTTTTACACATAGACACACATCTTCCAGGCATGGCTTCCTAATCAAGGATCAAGCGGTAATCTTTCCTATAGCTTAGCGTGTTTGTGTGTATGTGTGGGTACTGTATGTGTGGGATTGGCGGCATGGAATCAGCCCCCGATCATAATAGGGGGCTGTTAGCCAGTGCTAATCGCTAATGCTAACAGGATTGGAGCCTGGTTGGACCCAGTTACCCAGCTTATCTCCTGCGCACAAACACACACAGAGACATACACACATGCACAAGCTTCGCACATGCACTTTCTCCATTGATGGAAATAAAAAGAAAGAGAGAGAGAGGAAAGAAAAGTGCTGGCTTGAGGGAAAAATAATGCTGCGATAGCCAATGTTTCTTATTTTCCAGCCTACGCATTAAGCTAGTGTAAGCTTACTAGACTTCTCCCCAGACAAAAGGCTGATTCTTGGTTGTTTGCAGAAATGTCCATATTTTCAATATCCTTCTTTCCCCCCCTCTGTCAACTCATGCTATTCTTCTGGTGGCCATTCTCCCCTGCTCTGCCACACAACCAGTTTCCTTTTTGCAAGCCTCTAACACCTACAAGACGATAGGCAGGACTCCATCTGTGATTTAACATACAAATTAAAAGTTTGTCACTGGGAAGAATTGTTTTTCTCCTCTGGGTGGGGTCTTGATTTCTTTGTCTCGTTTAGCCAATGAGAAATGTGCATGCTCAAGGTGTGACAGATCCCCTCATGCTGTGTGTCAGAGCCCTTCTACGCAAGATCGTCCCATCACTAATAATAGACATAGTCTCTGATTATTTTCAAAGAGCTTCTGTCAAATTCAAGTCATTAACAGAACAGATGCCAAATGCACTTCCACCTTTATTTTATTCTCTGATATTTTAATTTGCTATGTAGCGACTGTTACTGCAGATGTGTTCATGTTTTATTCTGTACAAGTCAGCCTTTGTTTGGAGAAATAAATGTTGTAAAAAAGCATTTCATTCATTCAATTACAACACCATATGTTAAGGACCTTATGGAGGAATATAAGTTGAGCTATAAGGAAATTCAAATTTTGGTTCAGTCACTGACAAAACCATCAGACGTTACATCAGCTGAAAAGGTGGCTGTTTATCATGCAAACAGACTGTGTTTGAGCTGTGTGGTCTGCATGTATTCAAAATAGGCTAAGGCTAAGAGGCATGGAGGTTGACAGGGGTCTTTTCCCTGGTTTCCTCTCCTCTCCTCTCCTCTCCCCCTGTCTCCTCTCCTCTCCTCTCCTCTCCTCTCCTCTCCTCTCCTATCCTATCCTCTCCCCCTGTCTCCTCTCCTCTCCTCTCCTCTCCTCTCCTCTCCTCTCGCTAATAGCCGGAGAATCTTGCTGTAACAATCACTTTTGCTGCTTCACTTGCCCATCAAACCATCATGGAGAAAAACGTGAGGTGGAGCACAGCTATGAGAGGAAAAAGATGTAGAGTAAAGGTTACAGATTGCAGTGATACAAGCAGAGAGAGAGACAGAAATGAGAAATGGATGATGAAAGTGAGGTGCGGGTTGGGGTGGAGAAGCTGGCATATGCTGATAGCTGAGCAGCAATTAATTCTTATTTATCCAGGACAGGAGCGTGGGAGCTCTGCTCGTCACCTGTCAGGGGGGGAGGAGAGCCAGTGAGTCAGTGAGGGGACGGAGATGAGGAAGAAGGTGGAGGCAGGAGAGGAGAAGGAGGGAGAAGCGGAGGCAGGTAGATGACTACGTCAAAGAGACGGGTCATATTGGAGGATGAAGGGATGTATGAAAAGAGAGGTGAGGGTAAAGAGAGCAACACACAACTAATTCACATGCAATGTTATAAATAAGTAAGCATATATGTACATAAAGCTACTTTCAGACATCACAGCACAGAACTCTGGAAAATCTCCTGAAATTATCCGGAGGGGTCATAGAACACAAATGTCCGAGACAGTTGCTGCAGACAAAACAAAAACACATGATCTCATCAATGTTCTCGGCAGTTCATGTCTGAAAAGAACTTTGTTTAACTGAGATGGAACTTCCTGACAAAGACATAAAGACACAACCCAACACAATGTAGGGCCCCAGATTAAAATCCAATCAGCACTGTCTGAGGAGTCACATGATAGGGAACAAAGTAAGGGAACAGTGGATGGTCTTAAATCTGCAGCAATTCACAGTAAGTTCCTGTAAATTTCCTAAACTCTTTCTCCCCACACACACACACACACACACACACACACACACACACACACACACACACACACACACACACACACACACACACACACACACACACACACACACACACACACACACACACACACACACACACACACACACACACACGGCAGGCCAATTAAAACAGTGTCAGTGTGTGCTGTGGCTGACTGCAGTGGCAGGTCCAGTGTTTATATCTCATTAAGCTGTGCCAGGCCATGCCAGACCAGGCTGTACCATGCTCTGCTGCGCCTACCCTGCAACAACCAGCACTAAGGCCCTCATTAGCCTTCTCTCCACCACCTTTAGCACTGTGCATGTGTAAATTCATGTGCTTGTTATAATGTATTTAAAACGTATGAATGAATGAATTTTTAGTTTTTGCATACAAATCTTATAAATTTCAAAAAGTTAGAGAGAAGGACTCAAGGTTTCATCTCTCTCTCTCACTCTCACACACACAAATACACACACACACCCAGTGGGGTTTGTGACACCATTAGACCAGTGAGGTTTCTGATGACCACCCTCCCTGCAGACATGTTTGGCCTCTTCTCGAGACCTCTATTTGCTCTGTATATCTATCTATCCATCTTTCTTTCTGCCATCCTCCCGTCATTTCTCCTCATTTTGGAAGGGAGCAGATTATTTGTCCTCTCTCCGCTCCAAATTCTCTGTAAGGTCTCGGTGCCCTCTTCCTCCTTCCCATCTCCTCCTCCTCATTCATCTTTTTGCTCTCCCTTTCTTTTTATCTGGTTTCTCTGCCTCCAAACGTCTTCGCCTTTCTTCCCTCTCTCCTGCTTATTTATTTCCCCAGAAAACAATCTTCTCCAAATCTGTACAACTGCTTTGCCTACCTTCTTCTCCTGCTGTCTTCCTGTACACATGTGTTGGTGTGTGTGTGTGTGTGTGTGTGTGTGTGTGTGTGTGTGTGTGTGTGTGTGTGTGTGTGTGTGTGTGTGTTCATAAACACAGGGCATACGTCTCTGCTGGTCGACTGCAATTCATCATCATTTTATCTGCCTTAATTGGATGCCATCAGGACCCCTGATACTTCCCATCTCTTCTTTAACAAACAGCTGCTCTCAACACACACAAAAGTAACACAAAGACACACACCCTATCCCAAACTAAATTTTCTCCTCCTGCCCCTTCGTCTGCTTTTTTTCCCTCACTGGTGAAGGAGTGAGAGAAAGGGTGATGGAGTGGCCGAGTGGTTTATCAGACAGAAGGTAATGGTGTAAGGCCTGCGCTGATATTATCTGTCCTCTCGTTCCTGCCCTCCAGGGAGAAACAAGAAAAAGGGATAAGGAGGGAAAGAGGAGGGCAAAAATGGAGACACTAAAGCACCAATGGACACAAGGCTGAAAAACAGAGGGAGATAAAGGCACAGAGAAAGGCAAAGTTTCGAACGGTTCAATTATGTTTTCTCAACCTCGGCCCTCAGACGACACCCAGCTGCGCTCCATCAGCCTGCTTGACCCCAGAGTGTGGTCATTTGTGTGTGCGAGTATTGTGTGTACATGTGTTTATTCGCTCCCATGACCCCTCTGGAGCTCTGAGCACAACTTCCCAGCCCACAGCTCAGCATCCTACTAGCCATTTCACCCTCACCTCAGCCTCCGCACACGGCAGGAAGCAGAAAAGCGGAAGGCACCGATGCCGACACCAGCTTGTTCTTTTGGTTGCTGCTGACCAGAGTTAACTGCTACCATAAGGCCTGGCGGATGGCTCGCTATGTGTCAGTGGTAATGTGGGCTTGTTTGGCACTAAGAAATACGGAGAAGACTCTCTTTTTAAAAATAAAATCGATCAGAGTTTTCCTCTAATTACTTTGCTATAGGACTTTGGACAATCTGCCGTCTCGTCAACTTTCACAGGTTCCAAAAATGTTGGATTACATTTGGCTGAGTACCCGACATCAAAAGTGAGAAATGGAAAATATGTGATGACTAATTCCTGTCGCACAGCAACATTTAGAGCTCAGAGCGAGTTTCAAAAGACCAAAGTCTTAAAGACTAAAAGTAGGATAATTCACAGTCTCATACATGAGATGGCCTACTTGTTTCATGCCTCTAACTTCAAATGAAGCCTTTGTGTTAATACAGCATTTCTTCTCATATTGTGAGACACAATGGCTCTTTCCCCTTTGGGATCAGTTGGTATGTGCAGAAACCTTATACAGAAACACCATCGCACCAATATTTTTCGCCCTGAAGCAGATATGGATAGTCAATACCAAACAAGGTTAGCATGGAGCTGCTGTTACACTATCATATATCATGTGTGTCACATATACACTTGGTTATTGACAGCCTCCTGTTAGGGGATACTATATAAGAGTATTGAGTTATTACAGTCACTGTAAAGGAAGTTAAGTATGGGAAACTGGAGTTTAAACATGATCCGACGGTGGATATTCGGAATATCCTGTGGTTGGGTATGTATGGTGTGATGACATTGTGTGAAAGAAAGGAAAATGAGCTTTGGCCTCAGGAGGGAATTTTGAGCTGTTCTCTTTAATATCCCTATCACCTTTCTCTATTCATCTCACCTGAAATCATCATCCACACACACCAATTTCTCCAGTCTATCTTGCCTGCTCTCATCTCCATTTCTGCTGTTTTCCACGGCTGTCTCCTATTACCACCTCTACTCCTTCCCTTTTTCCAATCCCTCTGTATTCACCTTCTTGGTGCTTTGCTCTGTCTTTGCCACCTCAAGGTATTTTGTCCTCTCTCTTCATTAACACTCTTGTCTCTGCCCTTGTCCTCGCCTTTCCTACGAGTATGTGTGTGTCAGTTGGTCAGTCTAACTGACATACATGTGTATATCAAACAATAGGCTAAACTGTGGATTAGCACCACTGTGTTTATCCCATTGATTAGCAATCAAACCACCCACCCTCAACAGTCTTCATGCAGTAGTATAATGGAAATTTCACACCCAAACATATAGGACAAAAACACACATACACAACTATCCTGGGATTCATAGCCTAAGGCATGCTGAAAGATGCACATGTGCACACAGGCAGGCGCAGATACTGATTAACCCCTATCCTGATAGCTGTGTGCCTACAAACTGAGGCAGCATAACAGATGAAGTCTATTTCTACTGCAGAATCATACATGATTCATTGAGTTGGTGCTGAAGACTGTAGCGAACAAACATGCAAGCATGCACATGAACGGTAGAGATATGAAGGTCTATAAAAGGATAAACTAATATTTAAGAGCCTCATTCTAATGAAATGCTGCTCCGGAGCTATAAGACACTCATTGTAATAATTTATAAAACATCATTATATTCATACCCTTGAATGAATTATGCTTTAATCACAAGTTTTAATCCACTGAATCTAACTACAGCCTCATGAAGACTCAATGCATGCACACCATCGATATATCTGACTGTGAACTCGAGCTGGCACAGCTAATTGCTAACAAGGGCTAAATACTGACAGCCCAAGGCTAATTGCTGCTAGCATGTCTACTTTGTGGACATCAAACGGAGAAATTCTACTTTGGACTCGGGCTGGGCTTTGCTGCTTATTAGCATTGGCCTTGCAGCAACAATAAACAGTCAATAAACAGACATCTCTGTGGAGAGACAATCCTATCGCTGGCTAATTAGCGTGCTCTTCACAAACAACTGGTCAGCGCGTGCCAGCACCTGGAGACTGCCCGTCAATACACAGGACCAAAAATGGCACTGACTGTCATACTGCAGTATACCCACCAAGCAATGCACCCACGCAGAGACAACTGCAGGTGTGTGCTTTACATGTATCTGCTAACTATATGACTAAATAAGCATGTGACTCATTTCATCTCAGTGTTGTTGCATTGCAAGATAGTAATAGACGGGGACAGCAGCATGCAGCAGAAGTGAGCATATGAGAGACGAGGAAGAGGCAGCGAGGAAAAGTAGGGATTGCGGGAAGAAGAAAGTATGACAGACAGATAGAGAGAGAGGCAGAGAGAAAGATGAGCTGTATGGGCAGAGAGAGGAAGAGAGAGGGAGAGGTATAGAGTCCAGGTGTAAACATGATCAATCCGCTCTCAACTAGGTGCAGAGACAGACTTCCTCTTCACATTTTCAGCCTCAGTGAAGCGCGACGCTAGCTACCTCTTATCTGTCACACTAGTTTAAAGCCTTACACACACGCGAACACACACACACACACGCAAAAACATCTCTGCCTACCTGTAAATCCTATTCCTATTAGACAAATTGTATGAGAAAAAAAAGAACATTTTAATCTGGAACACACACCTCATCCCTACCAGCCAAAGCCACAAATGCATTATAAAAACCATAGAGGTGAGCAACTGACCACAGCAGCTTCATATTCGAAAAATAATGCATTACGCAAAACATAAAAATCCATAATGATTTAGGGCCATACAACATTACAGGAAATCTTCCTGTGCAGTGTGGCCTGAATTATACGTGTGTCTTAATTCAAATGTGAATTATTGCGTCAATATCTATTTGCTAACTATCAGTTCAATCTGAGAGATCGCTATTGGGTCATTTATCTAGATTGTGACGCCAGGGTCCAAATAGCACATTGGTGATCTATCAGGAAAATGACCATGTTAGTGTCTAAAGTGCTCATTAGTTGTAGGGGGGCCATCATTTAAACACTGACCGAGTCAATGTCCGTACTGGGACCCTGATTTAGTTACCTATAGCATTTATTGGTTCAAGATTAATAGGCTAAATGGCTATGCTTTAAGGCCATGTCTACACTACTGCATGTATTTTTTTGAACAGATATTTTTCGCTAAAGAAATCTCCGTCCACACTATTTTACAAAATATCTGCGTCCTACTAACTACTACTAAAACTCAAACAAGCATGCCAGGCCAGTTGGTGGCGATAGAGTCTACAGCCATGTTCTGTCAACTACATGAGAAAAAACTCTGCTAGCCTGGGAATGCCGGTAATGTAGCAGTGCTACCAAACGTAGAGAAACCGATACATAGTAATTACTGATGTTGTTTCTTACGCATGCTCATGACACATAGCAGCAGAGGACCGAGAGCAAAAGAAGGCTGTGACATGGTTGTTTTCCAAATGTTCTGTTTTACATGTACACATGGATACACGGTCATTGGAATTTTGAAAATCTGCATTTTGGAAGGCGTTGGTAAAAAACCTCTGTTTTAGTGACTTAAAACTGATCCTTCCCATCCCGGCCACCACCTATTCCAGAGACTCCCATCTGGAAAAAGGTTCCGGGCCATCAAGACCAAAACCTCGCGCCACCTGAACAGTTTTTTCCCCATGGCAGTGGGGCTCACAAACAAGCCCCCTGCATCACACTGACTCTGCCCCCCCCCCGCACATAACTTATAACTTATATATTGTTGGCACTATCCGGAACCAATCACTGCACCTTAGCACCGCACGTGCCTATTGTTTTTTCTGTATATATCGTTGTTTTATGTCCGATTTGTTGTTATGTCCAAAGGCACCAACCACACCAAGGCAATTTCCTGTATGTGTAAATATACTTGGCAATAAAAAGAATTCTGATTCTGAACAGTTTACTTGTGGACGAGTGAGGCCCAAATGCAGAGGAAAACGTTCATATTGCAAAATATCTGCATTAGTGTGGAAGAGGTCTAAGCTCAACAAAAATTCAACATTCATTTTGTGTTATAGTCTACACAATAGTTGGGGTTCCGGTCTATTTCATAATGATGTTTTACAGCAACTGTAAACCTCTGTCAACAACAACAAAATACCCCCCATCAACTCTTTTTCCTTGATAATGGCACTAGAGCACATCACCATCAACTGCTGTGTTCTCTCCCATCAACAGTGCCCCTCCTCTCGCACAATCTGATCAGCCAAAAATTGTAATCTTTTATCATGTCTTACTCACCGCTGTTTTCTGACACTGGATGGACGAGCTGTTGAAGCGCAGAGCGGGGACACTGTGAGTCTCCCCCTGAATGTGGAAGACGCACTCATAGTTCCTCTGTCCCGACTGGGGCTGCGGCAGGTTCTTGGCCGCTAAGGTTATGGGCTTGGTCACCCCGACGGGGATGTAGATCTGGGTTGAGGGAAGGATCTGAGGGCAGTCCTGCAGAATCAGAAAAAAAAGACATGTTTTACCCCAAAGGAAACGGTTATGGATGAAAGATTTTGTTTCATACAGTCAGAAGAGCAAGAAAACAAGGCAGAAGTGGCAGTAAGATAAGAGACGGGGTGATGAAATAAATCACTTGTTTGTTGATGCAAGTATAAAAAAATGGTAGCAAGGCGTGGGTTACATATTTTACTTTGTGTCAGATTTTCTAAGACACACTCGGCCTGAAGAGCTGTGATGCACAGTTCACATGTGTTACAGGCTTGCGCAACACTCCCACTGGCCTTGCACGAGATGCAAAAGCTGCACGACACTTGAGCAAGAGCTTTACTTACAAAGTTCGATTATCTATCCAATGAAACTATTTGGAACACAACAGTGCTGTTTTATTATGGCGAGAAGATGGACTCAAGTGTATTATGTCCATGTGTAGAGTAGAGTAATGAGCTTGTGAACTTTGGAGTTGCTCATGTGTGTGCATGCATCTGCGTGCACATCAGTCACTGATATTGGCCAGAGCTGACAGAGCCTTGTTTAGATAATCTGGAAACAGCCCATTCACTGGCTCACACCACTGGAGTACAGCACCCTGGAGGGCGTGTGTCTCCGTGCATAGATGTGTAAGTCAAATACATTTAATTTTGTGCAGTTGGAGTAATGTGCGAATATGATCATGTTACTGAACTACAATAAGAAAGGACAGTCCACTCAGAGTGGAGCGCTGTCTAGATATGCATGTGTGCATGTGTTAGAAGGAATAAAGTCATTACAGCGTTTATGCCATGATTTGACAGCAATGCAGATCACATCAACACAGAGGATGGAAAAGAAAGAGCCGGGGCGAGGGCTGTGCGGGTGACACATCTTATACAACACGAGTTAAAGCTTGGGTGGAACGAACCCACCCTCTACTGTACGGTTTGTGCCAAAAGTATAACAAAACACATCACTGCTGACAAATAACACATTTTACAACCTGGAGACACAGTGAAGTGACTCACACATTATAAGACACATGTGGCCGGCAGAGAGCCAAGTGAACTTTGGCAAATGTGGCCTCAAAACTATGTGCTTAAGATTCAGATAAATATTTATAAAAAGGGTCAGATATATCTCTAAAAACAATTTCTAAATCTCTAAATCCCAACAAAACCTTCCCTCACCCTTCCTCTTGTCCACTCAACTCAATGTACCAAGAACGTAGACAAACCTGAAGTTGACAGTTTTGTCTTACCCAGTCAAAATAGCAGGTTAAGACGACATATTCATGTGGACTTGTCAAAAGCGTTTAGTCGAAGAAAACATCAACCAGAGACTCTGCTTAACTTCTCATTTTAGCTTTTCTTTTAAGCAGATAGCTGCCTCCCTGTCAGTGCATTTTTCTTTCCCCTCCTTGACTCTGAGCTGTTGTATATTAGAAGCTACAGCACGTCCCCGGGGCCCGAACACAATGCCGGAGTTTGTTCATTACCCTGCTTAGTCCTGGCCTTGTGTGTCTGATCACACACAAACACATGCACAACACCTAATGAGAGAGGGGAATACTATAGGAGAAAGGAGCCGGATTCAGAAAGTCTGGTGTATAATCAACTCGGAGGGAGGTGGGTGATGGGAGAAATGGAGGGGAGGCAAAAGGGATGGCTCTAAAGGAAGGAAGTATGTGATAATGAAGGAAGAGGTTGGTTAGACAGAAAATGAGGAAATAAGGGATGTGAAGAGATAAAGGAGCAGAAGAGGAGGGAGGTTTAATGGGGAACAGCAAAGTGAAACTGGAAAGTCAGACAGAAAGAAAAGAAATTCAAGTACTCAAAAAAGGAAAGAAATAAGACAAGAAACAAAAGAAAGACGTGTAGACTGAAAAAGTGAGGAGGCAGAGGAATGTGTGGTTCCCAATAAACTTTTTCTAACACCATCCATTCTCTCTCTCCTTCATTCCATCCATCCATCCATCCATCCCCACCCCCCACGTACTAAAGCCCCTCGACAACATCCTACATAAATAACTGCCTGGAGACTCAGACAAGGCATGGAAATTGATGGAAGGGGCCAAAGATGGATAGAAAGTGACAGAAAGAGAAGAAAGTAGAGACTGATTACCACTTGTGACACATCTCTGTAAAAAAGGATGCTCATGTCAAAAGCTGTGTGCTTGCATCGTCTGAGGTGCATCATGAGCAAGTCCTGCAGCTAAAGCTACCTTACAGAAGCCAGTGTGTCAGAAGCTAGAACAGCCTGTAGCACAAACTGCAGCTAACCAATGTTTTATTCATCCAAGTATCGATTTTGTGTCAGCTCAGCTGTGTACTTATCATTTTTTCTGGCAGGCATCTTTCCTAATAGTATCCCAATCCTTCATTCAGCCCGATGTATTGTCATCAAAAGGTAGAACTATACACATTTGAAACAATAAAGTTGTGTCATGAGCAATGCATAGACCTAACCCTGATTTTTGAGAGTAAAGTTTAAAGTCTTAATAGCTGCCAAAGAAAGAGAAAAACTTTTTGGGGAGAATGTAGGAGAATGTGTTGCAGAAGTTCAGTTTCATGCTGTGATATGAAATTAATAAAAACTTCAGCAATTTACATCAAAGGATTTAAGGGTCTGACTATAATGGCAACGCAAGGGAAGTGAACCTGGGACACCTCATGGATGATATGCTGCAATTTTGGGGAACGAGATTGAGGCATGAGGGAGGAGAAAAAGAGGATGTAGAGGAAAAGGTAAAGGAACAAAGAGAAAAGTGCTGTGCAGTGAGAAAGTATTTAATCAGTATTTGTGACAGGTGCCAAAACAGTTCAAAGGTGGCATTAGGGCTACGAAGTGCAGAGTACATTGAAACAATATTTCACAAAGGGGATTCGTTTGAAGCTGGAGGTCTTTTTTTCTTCTCACCCCCCCCCTTTTTCCGGACTTCTCGGCTTTCGTTTCATCTATGAAGACGGATACTGTGGTTTCCTTGGCCAGATGTGACACACTGGTGTCCGGTTCATTTCAGGAGGACAAACAGAGGAAGAGAAAGGATGTGCTGTATTTTATGCATGTAAATGTCCTGTGTGTGCCAGTGGTCAGTAAAACTGTGTATACTTCTGTGGGATAGGGCGTGTGCTCTAAAGGCCTCAGGGATGGTATCAGGTATTAGGTGAACTGATTCAGTTTAACATTCATTCAACATACAACTGACTTGCTTGTGTCTACACAAATGCACCAGGACCTGTTTCTGCAGCTTACTTATAAGGTTGGCATTGTAACGTTGACTTTGTCTAGCAGTACTGTGACTAGTAAGAGCCATTTATAGTAAAGTTACATGTGTGTGAAGTGGGAATGATGCTTGAAGGAACCATCCACAGATGGTTGTCTGTACCAAAAAACATCATACAAACATCTGCTCAATTTTGAGATTTCGATCACTGTCTTTACAATCTGATATCTTCATAATCATTTTAATACCAACAGATGTAGACACTGAAGCATAAAACTGCTTTGCCAAATAAAAAAATCACATCTTTTTCTGAAGGGTGAACAAATCCCACCACCAGCTATGAATGGATTGGGCTCTATGTGTGTGTATTCATACCAGTGTTTGTGACTATCTTACAAATGTTGTGTTTGTGATGGTGAAGATCCAAGTTGCCAACCTCGGTTCAAAGCCAAGTAGCCAGAGGGCCATACAAAGGACGCTGTTAGCATTGCTGCCTCAGGCTAGAGCCACAGCTCCTTTTTGTTAGCAGTAAGGGAATATATAATTATGTAGATTATTAACGTGTATTGTAAATATTACTTCAATTAAAAGTGTAGAACAAGAGGAAATTGGATTATATATATTTTATGAACGTTTTTATTTATTCAAAAACCCCCTCTATATTTGCTAGAGATGAAAATAAGTTAACACCATCAATAACTAACCATAATATTCTTACAATTGTACAATGCTTGACCTATTTGATACTTATTCTGTTATTTCCAACACCCAGATCCCGGTTTTGATTGAATGTCGCTATGAGCTTACTCAAAGGAGACCAGCTGTCATTCTAGGTCAAGCCTGTTCTAAAATATTCCTGCCTTCATTTTCCATGCGCTCTGATGTGTACCAAACCACCACTTTTACCAAGTGACTTTTTTTAATAATAATAAATAAATAAATAAATACAACCAGTGTTTGGCGGAAGGATGAGAAAATCTGTACTCACAGGTAAGCAAAACACCTCTTTAACATCCACCAAAAGCAGATAATGAGACTTTCGGCAGGCAAGCGTTTGTGAATGTGTGTGTGTGTGTGTACATGCAGACATGAAGAAGGTGAGAGATTAAAATCATGACATAGATGAGGGGCGGTAGAGAGGGGAGGGGTAGGAGGATGAAGACGAAAGCAAGAGAGGGATGCTAGATAAATAAATAAATGTATTAAAAAGCCAAAAGGGTTCTGAAGGCTTTGGCGTAGCCTGACAAGATATAAATTAATAAAACTCCAAAAACACTGCGCATATGTAATGAGGCGGGTGTCTGGTCTTTTTTTTTTTAATCCCCCCCTCAACCCCCCTTAAGTCCATCCATAATTAATTAGCTGCCTCTGTGATGTGGAGACTATAGATCAGGGAGGAGAAAAAATAACATGCTAAATAATGAAGTAAAGCGATACGGAGAGCCTGAGGGAGAGATGAGATGGCATGGATGTCCACAGAGGAGTGAAGGGGCACACTGGTAAAAATAAGAGGGACTGTGTGTGTGTGTGTGTGTGTGTGTGTGTGTGTTTTTGTGTGTTTGTGTGTGTGTGTGTGTGTGTGTGTGTGTGTGTGTGTGTGTGTGTGTGTGTGTGTGTGTGTCACTGGGGCCTGACAAAGAGGGTATATGAAGAGTGTTGAATGCTTCCACATTGCCTGTCGACATGCCCCCCCCCAGGCTTTGTGATCTCAAATAGGAAACCACAGAAACTTCAGCAACCTTGAACTTAGGGGTCCCATCTATACCTTGTTACAATCCACTATACAATAATGTCATATAATAATATGCAGTATGGCAGAGTGGGTCCTTCCATCCAAGGTAACATATATGATCATGTGATACTCTAGTGGGAAACGCCAGTGGGGAATGGAACATGTTACCTTTGACAATCTTTCTAATCTAATTAACTAATGAATAATGCTGAGCAATAACACAATCATAGAGTAATACAAAATATAATCAATTCAATTGTTTTTGCAGCAGAATTGGAGCTTAGTCTTTAAGCATTGGGCAAGTGACACCAAAAAAAGCACATACAAATATACAAAAGAACAATTGTGTGTCCATAGTAAAAGGAAGTACAAATACATACAAACTGCAGAGAAAGGAGGGCAGTAAAACTAAAGCTTAAATGTATGTTATGATGCTCATCTGGTAATTATGTGGAAAAGTCTACTAAGTATGATGGCATTGTTCACTAAACAATAGTATTACAGGGATTTGCCCTTTCTGTGATTATTTATGGGTTGCCACAACATTCAAACCTATATACGAATTTTGTTTTACACTTACAGATCATAGATTACGAGGTGAATTGCAGCCTATATTTGCTGTTTGTTTCAGTTGTGTTCAATTGTTAAACTTGTGTTAAATACAAAATTTGCATACATAATAATAAATGAGTTGATGTGCAAACTTTTATTGACGTGTTATACTGTGTCATGACCTGTAATACATCATATGGTCAAAGCTAGCTTCTGCGTACCAGCTGTCCAGCAGCCATGTGCATTTTTGTGTGTGCTTCTTTGGAACTTGAATCGGCATTAAGGATATAAAATAATAATGTGTAACAATTAGTGTACAACTATTATTAAAGATAAATACTATTATTAAAGGTGAATACTGTGTTTACATGAGCTGCAGGGAGTGGCCCATACATGGAGGCATGGATGTGCATGTGAGAGAAAGTGTTCGTGTGTGTGCTTGTGTGCTTGTGTGTGTGCAAAGCTGAGATAGGCTCATTAGCAAGCAGAAACCAGAAAGATGGTCTGTGACCAACCAGACACTTACTGTGGGGGAGGGAGGATGGAGGGAGAATGGAGGGAGGACAGAGAGAGAGGCAGAAAGAGGGAGAAAGACCGGGAGTGGGGGTAGGGGAGAGAGTGGAACAACTTAATAAGGCAGCAACATGTAGAACAGTGCAGGAGCGAGAGAAGCGGAGGAAGAAAAGGGACTTTGAACCTTGAAAGGGACTGTGAGATTGTCCGCCCACGCCCTTCGCTTCCTCGCAGAGTATTGATGCAGGGAGGAAGAGATGGGGAGAGAGAGAGAGAGATAAGGAGTGTATGGGAAACATTGGTGAGTGCAGAGGAATGCAGGAGCAGAGAAATGAGAGCGAGGTGCAAGGGAACATGTGACATGAATGTTATTCAGCGTGGATAATCAAAGTCTCAGAGCAGGAGTTTGACTGAATCTACCTTCATATACAGTCGGCTTCAAAAGTCTTGAGATCACGTTGTGGTTACAGACTCAGCTGTATGTTCGTCTTCTATGTCTACACATACCGTTTCACGCTGTGTTTTCATGCACCACCTAGGCACATATAGTACATGCTGATTGCATCTCCTCATGCCTTATCCTTGACTTACATGCAAACGTGTCAAACCTACATAGTTTATCCCTTCGACACAGATGGTACAGTGTGTTCTAAAACAATAAAACACAGGAATGTGTGAATTTTTTTTCAGACAGGGTCTTTTTATATCCTTATGGATTTTCATAGAGAAAAGGGGAGGGGGATGCCTGGCACCCCGTTATCATTCTAACCCAGATATGTCAGCTGCGATCAAACCTTGTGCTTTCAGCTTTTCAAAGACAAACCTTGATTGCGGAGGTAGATACACTCTCCTATCTGCTGCCTATGGCTCTTCTCTGCAGACAGCGCCATGTTTTAGCAGCAAGAAAATAGTAATTTCTGTTGCTAAAAAGACTTTGAGATACAGACCAAAAGGATGGAAAACATTTAGCATGTACTTTTGCATGCAAAATTAAGTCTCAGGATTCCCATCAAAAAAATTTAAGATATTTGTCTCCCAGTGCAGTGAAAAAAAAGAACCCAAACCAAACAAATGGGCCCAGCAACAGAAAACAAACAGAAAAGAAGAAAAGTATCACTTTCTTCAGTCTGCAAATGATGATCTGCACTACAATCAACTGCGCTGGGAACATCAGGTATCATTCACACTACAACATCTGAAAACATTTATTCTTTTCAAGATTTTTCTTCAAACATACATAAGTCACCAGCAGAATATTAAATGTCAAACTTTACTTAAAGTACAGGTTGTATGTTGTAATATCACTAAATGAAACCAGCAGTACTGTCAGGCATATTTTTAAATGAAACAACACAACTCATATATCGCAATAGTTATACTATTCATGGCATTTATCTATCGTTATCCTCGACACAAGTTGAAGTAACAACGGCGTCTAACAGCCACTAGGGAGGCAAATAGTCTCAGTGCAAGAAAATTAAGAGTTTACTTGTTTTGTGAGGTGCTTTGCATTTTAAAATTATGTTAAGCTCTTACATGGGGAGAAAAATAAAACCTATGTCACAGTCTTTAAGGCATTAAATCCAAACTGTATTAATTACACAGCACTTTACTGCCACTGCAGTCCATCTCCATGTCTCTGAAGATTTGTATGTTGTGGATGGCGGAACATCCTGGCTTTTTGCTATTGTGTAAGTAAAATGGAGGTTGGATACAAAAAATCTGTGTCGATCACTTTACTAAAACAACATGGCAAAAAGCACGACATGACAGACAGTCGGCTGGTCTGGTGAGACAGGACAACACAGCATGCTACAGGTTCTCCATCCCAGCAGGAGGTCGCCTTCTCAGTTGCTCTCTCTTTCTCTCTCTCTCCTTATCTGCTCACCCTGGACTTGAGTTTTTCCCTTAACCTCGCTTTGCAGTGCTATTCATCTGTCTGCCGTAATTTCTTTCTCTCTGTGACTCATTTATCTTTTCCTCTATCTGACACACACACACACACACACACACACACACACACACACACACACACACACACACACACACACACACACACACACACACACACACAGGGTTGATGGTGAAAATGCAATATTCATCTGTGTTCACCATTAGGAGGGCTGACTGTGAGCGCTGCGGAAATGAAGATTTAATACCGCCTAAATAATTAAACCACCGGGACATGTGACTGACACAGAGAAACACACTTGCACAAGCACAAACGCGGAAAAAACACTCATGCGTGGCCTACAAACCACAGCGCATCTATCATGTCGCCATGTTGCCGCGCGCTTGTGTGAATCTTTACCACACATTTGCTCTTCATTAAGCTTTCGCTGATTGTGTATTCATCGCAGCAGCCGGCGTGTTGGCATAGCTGGGGTGATCCTCAATGCATTGCTGGGCCTTGCCGGGTGGCAGAGGATTACTTCAAGGAGAGAATAACCTAGCAGCCATGTTGTACCTCACGCTTCTTCTTGCCAGGGAGGAGCTCAAGTGACTTCTTTACATTTTGTCAATGTCATAGGAGGATTAACACCAAGCCAATTAGAAAAAAGAAAGTGTCCTTCAAATTGGCATGAATGTAACGAATAAAGAAAGCTGCATTTTCTAAACTCCACTCTCTTTCTGTGGCCATAACTCTTGTTGTCCTTGTGTAGTTGTCTACTAAGCTCACTTCTTAGGGTGTGACAGGCTGCTCACTCCACAGTGTCTCCCAGCCAGGGTGACCCACCCTCCCTGCCTTCTGTCGGTGAGGGATTGATGTGAGGATGCTTCAAGAGAGAGGAAGTTTTAGGGAGAACTTTTGAAAGGACTTGAGGAAGAACTTGAGGAAAGGAAAGAAGAAACGATAAGCTGTGGGATGGCGAAGACTAAAATAGCCGCAGAGAGACAAAGAGATGAAACATCTGCAGACATATATCACAGACCATGCCTTTGTGTTCGCATCTAGAAAGAAGATCCAAATCTCCTTTTCCTTTACTGTTACTGATACATACAATATGATAGTGTGGGCAGTACACATACACTCAAATAGTGCTACAACGTGACCGAGGGGCTGAATTACATCACGAGTGCTCAAAAATCGCCTCCACCTCCTCCATTCACCACATTGTTTGGTAGTAACAAATAGAGGGATGTACGAGAGAGTTAGCCAAAACACCTGATACAAGCTCACACTGATTTCCCAGAGGTGGAAATGTGATTATTGACTCTTGGACAAGTGTCTGAGAAGTTTCCTGTAAAAGTTCATAAAAAAGGAGGGGGAGGGCTGGAGGTCTGTCAAAAGCGGTTTGAAAAGCACCGCTACCAAACCAGTCCAAGGGTTAAACGCTGGCCGGTCACGGTCCGACTAAATTCCATATGGCAAAAAAAGGCATGTGGTTACTTCACCCTGTCGCCTCCACTTCCTCTCCATGTTCCCTCTCTTTCTCTCTCCTCCTCCCTTAACTACAACCATGGAGCGCATTTGGAAAATAAAGTCAGACTGAATTTAATCTGCTGCTTGTTACTGCCAGAATTTCTGTACTCGCCTCCCTGCCCTTGTGTTTGTTTCTTTCTTCACTTCTTTTTTCTTCCTGACTAGCTCTGTTTGCATCTGGTCTCAATTACAGCACCTCTGTCAGTCTTTAGTTTGTCCCTGGTGAAATACATGCACCACTAGAAGGACTGCATTGCTTTGGGAAACAGCAGGGGGGTATTAGATCCCAACTCCACCGATTTTCTCATTTATTCATTCCCTCTTCAGAGCACAGTTTAAATTGTATTAAACCAGCTTAGGCATGTCTCTTTTAAATATTAGGCAGAAACACATGTGTGGAACCAGCTTTGAGCTACAGGGTATGCTTAGGTGGACAGGGGAAGTAAACTGACTAATAAATGGAGAGAATAGGAAACAAGAAGGGTAAAAGTTTGCAATGGAGATAAAAAAAGGAACGTTTTGTATGGTTATTAATGCGGTACGGAAAGAAAATGAAGTAAGACCAGAAATGCAGCCTGTGGAATGTAACAGTGAGAAAAGGTGAGAGACGCTGCTAAAACACATTTCGGTTGAAGGCCCCAGGTGGGTAAATGGGTGGAAAAGGCAAAGCATCATGATGAGGGGTGAAAACTGATATTTC
Organism: Hippoglossus hippoglossus; assembly: GCF_009819705.1. Taxonomy (NCBI): domain Eukaryota; kingdom Metazoa; phylum Chordata; class Actinopteri; order Pleuronectiformes; family Pleuronectidae; genus Hippoglossus; species Hippoglossus hippoglossus. The sequence continues at coordinate 19,538,277 of NC_047155.1, read as the reverse complement.
AAACAGATAGAGACGCAGAGAGGAAGAGAGGGAAAGACAAAAAAGGAAATGGGTGGATATTAGTCAACCACTTGCCCACTTCGCCCTCCCCCTCACCCACATGCCCCCTGCAGCCCTGTGCTGCTGGTTGTGCTTTGTCCTGATAAGAAACAGTGACAGTCTCACAAACACATGCTAAAGCAGTATAAACTAACACACACGTATGTTCATGCACACACAGTTTGGCCCCTCGAGCGGCCTTGGCCCACAATCTGTGGGATGTCCTTCTCTAGTGTGTGTATGCGCGCATGTGTGTTCTGGTCTGTGTCTGAGTACCAGCCAGGGTAAACACAGTATGCCAGAATGTCACGGTCCAGGGCCTTCACACCTCTGTCACAAATAACCCTGTCAGCCACAAAGAGCCAGTCTGTGTGTGTGTGTGTGTGTGTGTGTGTGTGTGTGTGTGTGTGTGTGTGTGTGTGTGTGTGTGTGTGTGTGTGTGTGTGTGTGTGTGTGTGCCTGCGTGTGTGAAAGGGAGAGAAAGGGAGAGAAAGAAAGTGTAAGCACGTGTTTCTGTGACTGTTAAAGAATGTTTGGGTAAGGCGGCGCTTGAGAAAATACATGCACGTTTATTGTTATGCTTTGTTCAAAGTGCAGCCTATATGGAGCCTCCCTTGTTAATGTAGTGTCAAGGGACAATGTGTCACACAATAAGATTACAGCGGAGTAATTGGCAACAGACAGGCGAGTCAGAGTGTGTGATATCATGAGAGTGTGTCTGGTACCAGCAGTAATTCTAAGATTCAGACACATCTTCATCCTTAAATTGTGCCTTTAATATATGTATTGTTTAGTGTGATGAAGCATTAGTTAATTTTAGGAAGGACAGTTTTTCTCTTTCTTTAAGAGTTTGATGAGAAGATCAATATCACTGTCATCGCTGTCCAGTAAATACATAACTGGAGCAAGCAGTCACTTAGCTTAGCATAACACCCAACGATCAGGATCAGCTAGCCTGTGTCTGCTCTAAGGTATTACAATCTGTAAGCACAGGCCAAGCTCACTAATTTCTATTGCTTGGCCAGGACCACTACCTTTCTAACAACTTATCCGGTTGCTGAGCAACAATTCCAAGCAAAGAAAAGGTTTAGCACATAACCACCTGAACTGTTTATTGTCTACAACATCAAGGGATGCTGAAGAGACAGACAGGGCTGAAAACAACATTATAGATTATTTGACAGTCCACCAATTGTCCCTAAGCTGGTCCTGACCTGCCTGAGTCTCGCTCCTATACCGGACCCTTTTTTCCTGATTGCAGTTCTTACAATTCTCTCTTTTATCAAAGTTGTAAACGTTGCACGAGGGGGAGGCAGGGCCTATGAACAATGTGTGTCTTAGGTAGTGACAGTAAAGGAATGCCTGGGTCTGTGTATTCCCAATAGCTCACCATGGGTTTTCATAAAAGAAAGGCAGGGGCAGCTTAAGAAAGATGACACATACAACCAACATGCTCACAACCCCACTTGCCTCGGCTGCCTTGACTGAAATCTCTCAGAGTGGCAAAGGTCTTAACCCCTGTAAATAAGGATATTTTCCTGAATGTGAAACCTCTACTTTAAAAGTTCTAGTACACATTACCATACAAAGAGGAGGAAGAGAAAGTAGGTGGAGGAGAGTGAAGGGACAAGGGTGACATCACTTAGATCATTGTGTATCCTTGAGTAGAGGGACAGAAGGAGGACAAGGAGCGGAAGGTGTTGAATTGATAAAAGAGTGAAAAATTCATCACTGGGCTCACACATTCTTGACACAGACGTGGAGGACATGCCAAAAATAATCACAGAGGAAGAAAGTGATGCAGAAGCTACTGTGACCGATGAGATGTACTACAACTGACAGAAAAAAAAGAGTTTGGACATGAACCCAAACCACATTTGGAAGAAACACAAAGAATGTTATTATTTAGTATGTGGCAATCCTCATCAGTGATGAGTCATCGCTCCTCCATTTGCCTCAATCTGGATCTGAACCTTAAACAAACAATATTACAATTGTTTAAAACATGAGGCTGAAAAAAGTGAGATGGAAAGGGAAATGGGAAAAAATGACAGCCAGAGAGTTTGGGGGGGGGGGAGGCAGCACTGTAACCACAAATATCAGTCAAGTTAACCGCCGCCTAGATTGCTCAAGTGAGACTGAGCCTTGCTTTGCAGCAAAAAAAACATGTAAACTTGTCTTAACATAGCTGAGCCCAGCCACCTCCAACCTTGCCTGGCAGTCATCAAGACTATGGCTGAGAAGAGTGCTTTCTCTCCTGGGGTATGGAAGGAGAATGAAGGAGGAAGAAGGGAGACAATTGAAATTAAGTTCCTTCAAGAAGGCAAGGATACAAAGGAAGAAAGGGGAAATTTGACTAAATGAATATAGGAATAAGAAAAGAAGGAGACCTACCTTCCTTCTTTCAGTCAAAACTTCTCTCTCTTTCTGCAACTTTTTTTGTTTTCATAATGTAACTCTTACTCCTCTCCTGCAATTTTATGCCCGGTTGCTCCTTAATTCCAAAATGTGTTTGTTTTGCTATTGTTGATTCATGCACGTTTGATTTTGGAAATGTCACTCATTATATTTATTTCCTCTCTGCTTACTCTGTCTATCCATTCCTTTCCTCCACGCTCTTGACACAGTCTTGTTCACAAAAACAAACCACACACTTATGCTCCTTGACTGACTATTTAATACATTTTTAGTTCTTTTCTCTTTTGACAATCACAAAAAACTTATTCTGTACAATCTAATTTAATCAAATAAATTGCAGATGGATGATAGTGCCGGTCGTGAGAGGAGGAGAACATAAAATAAAGGAAGAAGAAAAAAAACATCCTCCTCTGCGACACACCGGTCCTCTGGGTTGCCATGGTAACAAAAGATTCGGATACTGTCAGAACAGAGTGAAAAACTTGAAGAGGAAATAAATTAATGATGAGGAAGAAATGTTTATTGTATTCTGAATGATGACATTGATGTTTATCTGTCTTTCTTGTATGGCAACTATAATTTTTTAGGTTTCAAGCATTTCTGTGTGACAGAAATGGGAGAGTAATAATGTGAGGAGTGAAAAGTTAGAGCAGCAAAGGTAAAAATGTCTGTTTTCAGGTGTTTTGGTTAAAAGATTTTGTTTTCATTCAGGGTTAACGCAGAGGACGAGCGAGCATATGTCAACATATAAACTTCCCTGATGGCATCGCAAAACTATTGTCACTACAGTTGCATGTGAAGAGGCGAAACCATAGATGTCTGAAAGAAGAAAGGCATGTTTCTGTCTTCTGTCTCCTTTCATAATCCACACACAGAGGAAGAAAGGTGAAGAAAAGAAGGATGAGAAAAAGATGGGGTGAACAATCACCAAAGTGGTGAGGAATGAGGTAGAGAGAGAGATGGGCCCTGGAGAGGAGAGGGATAAGTCTAGCCTACAGGAAGAGCTGTACTAGTTGGGGCCTTGAGAGCGAGACTAATGGATATGGCAGCTAGAAGAAGGATGATGAATGACTCTGTGCATGTGTGTGTGCACACACATGTCACTGTCAAAATGTTTGCACATTTGTGCATTAAAGACACAAAGTAGAGTGGTGTTGTGTCTATGGAGTATATATGTGTGTGTCTGTGTGTGTCTGTGTGTGTCTGTGTGTGTGTGTCAGTGCAGATGATGGATTCTCTGGTGGAGCATGTGGTTGGTGGTTTCTTGGGCAGCCGAGGTGACAGGAGAGGGCTCTCTGTGCACATGCCACTGTCAGCCGGTCTGTCCGTCTCGTCTTTCGCCCTGCTGCCCCTCATTCTTTCACACTCGTCATTTCCCACTTCAATCATTTGTCTCCTTCCCTTTGTTACGCTGTCTTTCTTTGTTCTTGACCATAATGTTTTTAACCAAGCCTCTAACTCGAAACACAATGCAAAAAAATATATTTCTTTTAAATAGAGCCTTAATAGACTGTGTTGCAAGAATTATCTACATGCATTTCAAACTGTAATTAACGATCATGAAGTAGATATTACATGTGTACACGATACACCTTGTGTCGTCATCTCCTGCTGTTCGGCAATATTTCTACACAGTTTATATGTTTACTTGCACTCCGCATCCTGTTTTCCTATATTTTTCCTTTCATCACTGCAGGCCTTTCCTGTAAATCCATCCGTTACCACTCTGGCCTCTCTCAGCTCAGAGTGTGCTAGCCAGCGCTCTCCCCATGTCTTGCAGATGGGCGCACTAATCCGCTAACGTTAGCTCTGCGAGGCGTGAAAGCTGGGCCCGTGTGTTGTTTTGGATGGGCATGGAGGCTGTGGTTTTATCATGGTAGGGTTGGGGATTCTGCCACAGCCTCGGGTTGAGGAAAGAGATAAAGAAGAACGTAATTGGATAAAGGTTGACCAATTAATAAAGGCCTGTGATTTAGGCTGACCAACAAGGAGGGGGGTTAATCTGCACTGGGAAAACAGGGCGAGTCAGACCACAAACACGAGGAGATAAGGTGAAATTGTGTGCATGAGTGTGTGCATTCATGTGTGTGAGGTGTCAGTCAGATAAATGCAGCATGACTGTCAGTCACTTGGGAGCGTAGTGGATTTACATTTGTAAGTCTATTGAGAAGATATGTATTTAAATGCATTTTCGAGCCGGTTTGTCTCCCAAACACAGCCCTGCATATTCAGACAGGAGAAAACCACAGTGAAAACATAACATTGCTATGTGTTTATCACTAATATCCTTGCATTCACTCCAGCAGTTGTCAAACACTTGTTATGCCTTCCATGTCGCGCGCTGTAACAGCCACTCGGCACGATTGATATTAGCTTTTATGCTAATGCAGCATTTGGCTATGTAAGAACAAGGCAGTATTTCCAGAGTCAATCATTCATTCCGGCCTGCTTATGGCCTTATGGGCCACGACAGAATTATTGCTACATAGTACACAAGCTGTTGTCCCTGTGCCAAGAGAAAGCAGACACACAAAGCCACAGAAATTGAGAGGGGAAAGGTGTGTGCAGCTGAATGCCATTTGTGCCTGTAATTTAAGTTTACATGTTGGAAAAAATAAGCAATCTTTCACCGTGCAATCAAAGCTTCACTAATGAATGTGAAAAATAGCTTTCATAGCATGAAGAACTATGGTAGGTGTAGCTCAAATGTAGAAAACATTACTTTCAGCACAACTATAAAATAGTCTCTGAAGATTCTTTTTGGATTCTTCACACATTTCTGCCACGATGAATACATATACAGTTGCATTAGGACAAGAAAAATCTTACCTCAGAGATGTTGACACGTCCCTCCTGGAAAGAGCAGTCATTGGCATTCTGGGTGCACATATGGCGGTACTTGCACCAGTGGCAGGGGAAGGAGCCATTGACACAGGAAAGGCAGCTAAAAAAGAGAGAGAGGAAACGGTTAGGGAGTAAGAAAGGTCAACTGTTGTCTTATTTTACTGTATCTATAATTCCTTTGACAAACTCAAGGGGATTTTTCCAATCGAGGTGATTGGAAAAATAGCAGAATGAGACAATTGTATGCATTTCATTTGAAAAGAAAATTCTTGGGCCCTCTTCACTTGACATGGCGACATAGCTCCTTAGCCTTGGCATAGGTAGCAGACCGGCTTTTCACAATTCAACTAGGTGTTTACCATAAAGATTGTAGAAGATTAAAAAGTGGGGAGTTGGACAGAGAAAATGTGCGCTAACAGAACTAAACAGAGCTAAAATGTAAATGTGATGTTTTAAATATATATTGTAAATGTACTAACTGTGATATAACACGAGACCAGAACGTAAATACCAAACACACTGATCTTTGGGTTTTTAAACTTCTTTCTTTATTTACCATTATTTCACAGACATCTTCAATTTTACAATTGAGTGTCTATTTATTATCCAGGTGTTAACTCTGGACTTTTCCCACCCTGTCTGGAAGCCTCTTTCCTCTCTTTCAACCTTTCATCCCTTCATTCTCCATCCTATCTATTAGCTGTCTTAACCTCTGTGTCCCACTCATCTCTCTCATGCTTGTAACTGTCCATCTCTTCCTCTTTCTATAAGTTCAATGATACTCCTCACAATCAGCCCACTCTCTGCATATATTTCCCTTCTTTTTCCTCTTCCCATACCTCCGCTGTATCATTCTCTCCAGTATTCATCCCCGAGCGTCTTTCTGTCCCTCCGTCTCTGCCTCTCTCGCTCTATCCATCCCTTTCATTTGCTCCTGCCTCATTCAAAAGCTTTCCCCCCTGTTCTTTGTCTAAAGCTCTCTTTCATCCGTGGGGCTACGAGCACTCCCCCATTTTAAATTCACCTGCTTTAGCTGAGGCGAGGTGCAGATAGACAGACTGAAAGAGAAGGATGGGTAAGGGAAGAGAGAGATCAAAAGCAGGTGGATTTCCCTGAGAGAGGTGGAGACGCCAGGTATCGTGGGAGAGGGAGAAGGGAGAAAATAGGAAGGAGGAGGGGTATAGCCTGCGGGGCTTTGCATGGGTGTCTCATGGGACAGGGAGGAAACATTAGGTTGGAAGTTGAGTGAGTGTGTGTGTGTGTGTGTGTGTGTGTGTGTGTGTGTGTGTGTGTGTGTGTGTGTGTGTGTGTGTGTGTGTGTGTGTGTGTCACAGCCAGACAGGTTCAAGCACACAGTTTATTAACACAGCTTTGTGTTATTCGTGCTCTCTCAGCCCTCCAGAGATGCTACAACTACTTGGTATCTCAATTATGTGCGCAGTATTATCTAATGTAGCCTACGAGTTAACAAATAAAACAGTTTCATTTTATTACAAAGCTTACAAGAGCCCTTTGTCTCAAAGATGTTGCTCAGTTTCAGAATTTCTTCCCTATGACTCATTTAGCTTTGTGAGCATATGGTTTTGCTGGGAATATAATAAAGTGCCACATTTAATACAGTCAAGGTAAGCAAGTCTAAATCCATATCAATAAAAGAGCGGATAGAGATGCACCATGCAGGCTGATTTGTATTCAACAGCGTCTGCCAGGTTTGAATTTGCGCATCTGTCTGAGCTACAATGAGCCCACACCCGACAAGTTCTCAAGTGTGTTTTAACCCTGTGCAAAATGCCAGCTACCCTTCCCCTCATCCGCATAAAAAATGAGGGCTTTAACTCTTTAGCTCAGACATGGAGCTCATATACGAATCCATCAAGCCCTGACGTGGATTCATTTGGATCAATTAGGGCCACTCATTTGGTAGGTGCGCACTTTAAGCGATCGTTTCCAGCCCAGCCCCCTCCCTTTTGAGCGAGATCAGGCACTGGAGCTAAATTCAATCCCACTACCGCTTTAATTGACCAATTTAGCATTGTGCTGAGAGAAGCTGTCCATTTAGAATGAGGGATGTGTGGCTAAGGAAATAACAGGCCTCTTAATACCACGCAAGAGCAAGTGGGAGATTTGTCAATGTTGCCAACAAATGGAGGCGAGGCGATTAGGCTTTGCTATGATAGGTTAGCATACAGTGCTAAGACTCAAGGAGCAGAACTGGGGGTTCTAGCTCAGTGTTTTGGTAAGAAACAGGAGAGGAGGCGTTAACACTGAACAAAAGAGCAGATGATATTAGTGATGCACGACAAATTAACATCAGGCAACTTAGCTCAAGTCTTTGTTGGGTTTCCTTAGCTCCATAATAATCACTACTTTGAATGTCAAAGAGTTTTTTTTTTGTCGGGGGCCACAAATGGATCAGTGCTCATCAAAATACAGTACAGCACCCACTTAGCACAGTAGGTAACCAGAACCAAGCAGCGAACAGTACAATCTACAGTTAGTAGTTCACACCAAAACACCAGACAACACATCTGTCACTGAGCCCTGACATTAACCATTTCTATCTGACTTTTATCTTTTATTCATGTCAAATCAACCCTGTTAGTGTACCAGTGACGTTGAAATAACGAGCAAAATATCAGCAGGTAACCACGGCCAACTTTCTCTGACTTTCATGATCACGGCCTTTGAAACAAAAGATGGTGCCATTATGTGTGCCACCCAAGGCCAGCAGTAAGCCCAATCTGACAACCCCCTACTGCTCACTCTTTGGTTCCTTGAAGTAACCAGGGCCCCTTGTCATGAACTGCCTAAGGATCTCAAAACCTCTCTTTTAGCCTGGGCGCAAACCCTTTGAAGGAAACACCCACCCAGGGCTACCAATAATTCTTCTCTTGTCCAGGGGTGGGCTCCTTCCAGTCACTTGAAATAGCCCATAGCCACACAGAGGCTTTGAGCCACGCTCCCCGTATGGCCACACTCATAATGCTAATTTAATCCGTTCATATTCAGATGCTAATCGACCTACGCTAGCTTTGGAGAGGTAGTGTCTTCTTTTAGGGCCTCACACAATAGGCTGTGATTTCCTTCTTTCACCTCAGTCAGTTTGGAGTGCTAAATACAATCTGCTCTCCTACTGAGGTGCGTTTGACACTCCTGCACATGAGTTGAAATATGAGTTATGTACAGGCTACTATTCACTTGAAAAGAGTGGAGGTGAATAATTTAATGGTCCTCTAGAGAAGTCTATCCTATCATTACTGGATCCCTTTAAAATTTGAGGGGAGTTGATAAAACACCCAGGGGCTAGTATTCCTGCACATAATTTTACTAATGCATTTCTGAGTGTTTGGTTCAAAATAGTGCAATATGAATACGCCTTTTACAGAGATACAATTGGAAAATTCTGAAAATGTATTCTTTCAAATCTTTTCAACTACAATAATTTCCTTGGTTTTACACATACAACTCTGTGCCCACTTACTGTATTATTCTATGTGCTTTTTTCTACACGTTACATTAAGAGCACTCTCAATAGCACAAGAAAAGACTGAGTCGCTGTCCGAGCCACATTATCCAAAAAGGTGCTTCACACGGCCTGAGGCGGACATTTAAACCCCATTTCCCTGGCGGCCTATCCTCTTCTATCTAAAATAAATAGGGAGCTGTGGAATGAGAGAGGGCGTATGGATATATTTAATTAAGGAGCAATCATGGCTGTGGGTGATTTTTTATTTAAATCTCAGCAACTCTTAAACTGAAACAGTGGGAATTCTAATTAGATTAATACCACTATGCAAATTTATGGCATTTTTGAAAAGGCAAGGGCCACGATGTAATCAGCTGAGTAAATGAGCGGAAGGGGTGTGTGTTTTTTAGGGATCGGGGGTTGGACATTGGTGTGTATGAGCGTAAACTATTTAGAAACAGGATGGAGCAATTCCAATTTCTGGCATATTCATTTTCCTCCAAAAAAGTAGAGTTACAATTACCTGTATAATGCACACGTAATTCATTCACAGTTGATAAATATTGTGTCTGCTAGAAAATGTGTTCCTGCATGAGGCAGGACAGTCTACATCCTTCACCGTGTAAATGTCTGCAGTATTTAAGCCCATCAGAGGAAAATTAACAATGACCACGCATTCTGGAAACCTTGCATGTGGTCGTGTGGGCCTGATGTCATTACGCCAACGACATTACCAGTCTGATCTCATCAGACGCCACACACTGACGCCCGGGGGTACATCCAGTATGCGGGCCGAAGTGCCAGCTCGAAATAGGATTCTTATCTTCAGCATCTCTCTTCACCATCAGTCGCTGCCGAGGATGCAAAATGCCATATCTGTAACTTCATTAAACGTGTCCATTACATCACTCTGAGGCTGCATTAGATCAGCTCGGGGAGCGGATTTAATCAGCGTTCATTGCAGTAATATCTTTAAATTGGGAACTATCTTGTCTGCGTCACTTCTCATACATTTTTTTGCCTCGGCTTGTGAGATCATTGCTATATAAGAATCTTTGACATCATATTTAAATACAAACATTAAGAGACAATGTCAAACGTTTTATCAAATTGGGTGTTTGCTGTTGTAACATGAAGAAATTAGTACTCACAGGATTTACATCTTACACAAGATATACCCCAGACAGTCAAAGGCACTGGGAGTTAGAGCAAACACCATGGGGTCCTTATGGGAGACGAATTAACCGTGAGTTGACATTGTAAACCACCACACCCTTAACCAGCTGAGCTAATCATCGTTGTTGTGGCAGGGGATTTGTGTACGAGGGCAGCGAGACGGTGGGGGAGTTGGGTTAAAGGTCACAGTAACGGATTAGGTGTCCGAGACATTCAGGGCTTCAATGAGATGTAAGTGACTGAGCAGGGAGAGGTGTGGCTGTGTATGTATATGTGTGTATGCATGTGTGTTTTTGGGCAATCCTCGAAGGAGGCTCATCTAACATCCAGAGGGAAGCCATGATGGAGCCCTGCAGTTCTCCAGGGGCTTCTGAGCCATCTGCTGCCCTGAGGCTAATACCCCAGCAGACGTTTCAGCCTCCCCTGGATCAGCCACGGACGGACAGGAGGGTGGGCATGGTACAGGGCAGGATGTAGGAGTTGGAGGATTCTTTGACTGCGGTGGGGAGCATCAGGCTCCTGGTAGGACTGATCTAGGGGTGTGGCTGCATGGATAGTAGAGATTTTCAGCAGAAGGAGGATTAGGAGACGCAGTGAACTTCAATTGGGCAGAGAGCTGAGGGCATCTGGAGTGTCGAGGAGAGTAACTCAGAAAGCACAAGACTTAATTCACCATATTAAAGAATTACTGTTATTGTGTAAATAAAGACCACACTGAATATTCGAGAGCTCAAAAAAGCTGAAACAATTTGTTTTATTGAGTTGGGACGAGGCATAAATGAGGTTAAAATCTGTGATAGGGAGGCATTATGGAAGCATGGCGTAATTAATTAATCATCGATGTATCATTAGTTTGTGTTGTGGGTTATGATAATAGGAGTAGAATTACCATCTCATATCCCAATCGTCATATACAGCACGTTCGATTTTTCACTCCAGTGGTAACATAAGCCCTCTGTGGAAGTTAGAGGTGTGTGTGTGTGTGTGTGAGTGTGTGTGTATGTGCACGCACGCACACACTTGTGTGCATACATGTTTAACTGTATCTTTTGTGGACAGTAACATGAGACAGTCCATGGTGAAACCGGACGGAGACTCTCTCTTACAAGATCAAGAAGGAAAAGACTAAAATAGGACAAAAGCACACAAAAGTAAATGACTATTAAATGCCTCCAGAAAAATGTGATTATTGTAACTTACGACTGGTGGACGCTGCAGTTGTAGAAGACAAAGTCGACACTAGCGAACTTCTTGCCCGTCTCTTTGGATTTCAGATAGAGCTTCACCACCCGCTTGTCACCTGCACCAAAAATGACACATGAAAACACATTTAAAGTACTACTCTGTAAAGTTTTAGAGAAGAATAAAACCAATTAATTACTAAACTCATGCCTAATAACTCCGTATAACAGAATGAATGTGATAAATTGGGTGTTTATTAAAACAATTTATTTCAATGACACGTCGTCACACTATAAATTTGAATTCCCCTTGTGTGACCTCAACGGATAACACACACGCACACACAAAGAAACAGTGTAGCTTAGCAACACACCCCTCATGTCACACCCACAGTGGGGTGGCTTTAAAAATAGCAGCAGCAATCAATGTTTGGGTGCCAGAGCTGATGAGATCTGATAATGGGGCACATTAGCTTCAGCTGAAGAACTACTGAGATGCGGCTTTGAGGAAACTTAGCTCAAGCTGACATATTTTCACTGCTTTGAGTGTCAATACCAAACAAGTTTTTATCTTCTTTGTGGTGTGATAGAGTTGGACATGAAACGCAGATATTTTTAAATATAAGGATAAACCACATGGAAGTTGCTGCTTTGAAAAGAAGTTAGAAGCATAACCGGAGTTGTTTAGATGGAAAGAGAGAAAGAAAATGAAACTGACAACAGTGCATAATGCATGATAATGGGAATTCAAAAACAGTTATATTTCCAGTGGATAAATGAACACTGGTGTTTGCGGCTTTGAAAGGGAAAGTGCAAGCTTTATTGTTGGTGACACTTTATTCTGAATATAGACGCACTACGCAAATCGTCTGTTAACATTAAAATTCTGTTCTGGTCAATGCACGACTCGAGACGTCTCCAGCTGTAATGCACAAAGGGTCTTTGTACATTAGAGCTGGAGGAGTTTAGGAGGAGATATATCAACCCGTGTAGGTTTTCAGTATGCAGTAGTCCATTACCGAATTCTTCCCATATCCCCACCCTGCCTGCCCACTAGCACCACCCAATGACCTCACTACACCGATGACTTCATCATCCTTCACCCTTCCCTTCCCGACCTTTGTTCCGTGTGATCGGGATGATGTCCCGGACGGAGGGAGATAGGCAGAAGATGTGTCCATCCTGGATCCGTCCCTCTGTCTCCACGTAGTCCTCGAAGGAGCAGTTGACCCCTGCTGACAGATCGGGCACGTTACGAGCCTGGAGGACCAGCTAGGGAGAGAACGAGAGAGAGGGGGAGAGCGAGAGAGACCGTCAGAGCAAGATCAATGGAAGGACATGGTGTACATGGATTGTTATAAGATATGACATGAGGGTTAATGGGTGTTCGGGGGTGGGGTGGGTGGGGAGTTATGTGCGAGTGTAGGAGGAATAAAAGAGGGTGAACGTGTCAGTGAATGTGTGTGTGCGCGTCAGTCACTGCAGCAGCTATTACATCAAGGTTAATGTGAACAATGCTAATGTGCAGAAAGAAAGTGAGGCAAATTGTAATACCTCAAACCTACGTGGTTACATTGAGGAGCTGCTGACGGACTGAGATCTCTCATGCACAAACACACGCTTCGAGATTTTCATAATGAAGACTGAGAAATGCAGTTTCCTAATTAGAAATACATTACACTATTAAAAGATCCAACTTTAGTGTAATAATCTGTAAATTTAAGGTAAATATCTACTGCAAAAATAATGAAACAACTTTGACACCAAACATTGTATACTACCAACTGCTATTGTGTCTGCTGCTGTTGCCGTTTTCAGTAATTGATTTCTCTATTATTGAACCAATTTTCTGATGGGGAGGTTTTAAACCTTGAAATTGTTTGAAAAAAAACCTGAAGACTCCTGGAGATTGTACTTTGAATTTGAATTGGTGAAATAACACTTAAAATTCATGGTCTTATTGTGACCTTTTCCTTTTGTGCAGTTTCCCAATTAGATCAATAAGAAATACAGAAGTTAAGTTTCTTCTGTTTTGTGCACTGTGGCGAAAAAGGAGAAGTGTGGTAGGGCAACACTGTGTTAAGGAGGAATTTTAATACAATACATTTATTGCGATTCACTTATGTACGTAGGTCCAGCACAAATGTATGTAGAAGTACATGTTGAAGGCAGTGATGACAGACCTGTGTCTCAAGCAAAGAACGTAAATAAAGTGGATGCATATTGTTTCAGACAATGGAACAGGTCTAAACCCTTTCCACTGGATACTGTCCTTAAATCACAAAGTTTTTATACTTATATGTTTTGTCCCTGTCTTTAGTTTGGAAACGTAAAACAGTGTAATTTCAAGTCCATATGGGGCCACAGACATACAACGTCATACCTGGACTTCAGACATGGTGACTGAAATGTTTCCAGGCTGAACAGTGAGATCCACACACTGCCTCTGGTCTGAAGCAAACCTCTGGGGCTCTCCTGCTCGTTCACAACGGTCCTTGCGCGAACATCTACGGGAGCAGAAACAACAGAGAGGGAGAATAAACAGGACAGTGGGAAAAGGGGAATGATGAGAATGATAAGAATGATAGGAGAAGTGAAGAGAAAAGAAGGAAAGAACACATGAGAGAGACAAGGGGTGAGAGGAGGAGAGAAGAAAGAAAAGAGAGAGAGAGGATATGAGCAACTGTTAAACTAATATGACAATCATATTAAGATGACAAACATGCACAGCCATCACACAAATGGGAGCAATAATAAAAGACAAATAGGCTGATAGCTTACCCCAGCCATTACTGTATGCCTTTACATCATTACCTTATTGGCCCTGACATTTGTGCAAGAACCACTAAGCTATACGAACACACAGCCTCCCCCCCCCCCCCCACTTATCTTTTCAGTTTAAAGCTCCACCCGATTCAAGTGCCTCAGGAGATATACAGACAATCATTAAAGTTCCCCTGAACCATAAAAATGATACAATTCCGACCAGCCATATATCTAGTGAGGTCAGCAATTTCCTCTCGCTTATTACAAGCCAACTGATCGTGCTAAAAATCAGCATACAGGCCCTTATTGTTGTGGTTTAACTATTAGATATTTATAATGCATTAGCTATCACTTCACCCTCGCGCTAACAACAACTGGTCCCAGTGGTGAGGGGAAAGTGCTGATGCGGCACTCTGCGAGACCTAAACAATAAGAGGTGGGCAGGAAAAAATGCTAACTGCCTCCTTCACACAGCAGCGCGCCATCCCCTTGTTTAGTTAGCCTTCACTCACGCTCAGCAAAAAAAAAAGCTGTCGCCAAACACTCCCCTGACACACACACACACACACACACACACACACACACACACACACACACACACACACACACACACACACACACACACACACACACACACACACACACACACACACACACACACACACACACACACACACACGACAAGAGATGCAAAGGTATGTACACATTTTCTCATTATAAACCTATTTTCTTTCTTCTGCTTCTCTGGTGTGTGACTGCGTGAATGAAGTGTGCTAATTTGCCCAGAAACACCTCGACATTGGTGTATGTGTGTGTATGTGTATGTGTGTGCTTGTATTCCCCCCTCAATTCCGCTGTTGATTGAAACCACCCTGGCTGTTAATAAGATGTGGCTAAAAGCACCAGAGGGCTGAAATGAGGCTTATAAATAATTTGCCGATTAATACTACTTGCCCATTTTGTCTGAGAGGGCCTCGACCAGATTTGGCGACATTATCAGGTAGGAAATGAGCGAGCTGCTTTCCAGACACAAGGTCAAAATGTGCCCAAACGGAGGGTTATCACAGGTTCAAGTCCATCATGATTGTGTGTGTAATATTAAATATGAACATGCATGTGTGTCTCTACTGAAATGGAGAATCCAGGTGGTGTGTGTGCCTCGAGGAAAGACAGGTTGGCGATACGTTTTGTAAGTTTAATTAATGCAGAGCGAGATGGCATTATGCCAAATGCTTGAGGTGTTCCAAATGTGGTTTAACATCCTGTCACCTTTCAATAACATGTAACTGTTCTCGCACTTATTCTTGCACACACACACACACACACACACACACACAC
Source organism: Hippoglossus hippoglossus (assembly GCF_009819705.1). NCBI lineage: Eukaryota > Metazoa > Chordata > Actinopteri > Pleuronectiformes > Pleuronectidae > Hippoglossus > Hippoglossus hippoglossus. Next base: position 19,523,049 of record NC_047155.1, on the reverse strand, counting down.
ACACACACACACACACACACACACACACACACACACACACACACACACACACACACACACACACACACACACACACACACACACACACACACACGACAAAATGAGAAAGGGAAAAAAGATTACAGACAGTGTTATATCACAACATTGGTGGGTGATAAGACTCTAAACATAACCACAAATATTCTGTTACATATTCAACCTTAAAAAGCTTTGTCTAAAAACCACTGACACACAAACACTGACACACAATAAGAAGTTGAATTCCATCAAGATAAATGGGAGTGCCAGTGATGCAGGCAGGCAAGCTGTGTTGTTATTTATGTGATTAAAACAAGTTAAGCTGGATGGCAGACATACACAGGGACAGTGTATCACTGGGAGCTTTGAATCATAATAATTTGTGATTAATTACTATCTTTTAGAGGGTTTTTACTTAAGTTATTACAAAGTCTTGAAAATAATTTCTGAGAGCAACACAGGTCACATTCAAAGTAGCAACTGGCAGCGTCTTTCGGCTGCCTTTAATGTTCACTTGGTTCTCTGTACCTGTCAGCCTGTCTAGCTTTCACCGAGAAATTAGACATCTGTTCTAAATGTACTTTTACCCAGTGAAAACTTGTTCAATGTAAATGATCAACACTTTACAGTTAGAGAGAGTCAGTTGTGTAAAAGGTGTGGCGGTTAATTTCTCTGTGGCTCAAACAACAGTACAGTATATCAACAAGCACATGTCAGTGCAGATCAGGAAAACGGACACAAACAATAACTCTCCCTATTGAGTGGAGACTTTTGAATAATAAGTAATGTGACCGTCATCGAAAGAAAAAAATCTATTCAAGCCTGGATACCCTGAGGAGAATACCTTGAAAATAATCACTGCAAGAGCAACATACTAATTCTATTTCAGGTGGATTTAAGCCAGAGGTGAATCACCTCAGTTTGATGTGTAGCTGTTCACGATTGTGCTTTCAGTCCAGCATGATCCACTGACACATATAGGAAACACTTCTTTCACAATTATCTACTATATAATGCAATGGGCTGCATGTGAAGGGTACCAGCGTGAAGTGTGTTAATGTGTGCATGAATGTGTGTGTGTCTGTGCATGAGTGTGTGTGGCACTTACACATTGTGGAGGACACACCATCCACAGTGAGGGTCTCTGGAGCCCAAACACTCCCCGCAAGTGGTGTACTGCTCGCAGCTCTCCACTGGAACTCTCACCACCTAGAGACAGAGAGGGAAACGAGTTGTAACGTTGGTTCACCTGGATGGAGATGAGAATTTGACAACTTATCAGACTGATTTAATTTCTTAATTGTGCTCAGCTAATAGTCCAAATGTGCATGTGTCTGTGTGTTGTTTCAGAGAGAGAGGGCTTGTGTGTGAGATGTGTTTGCGTGTTCTGCTGAGCGATTCAGGTCTAGCGGTGTGTGACAGCCTCCAGTCAAGCGTGCACAGGAGAGATCTCGCAATGCATGCTGGGAGACCTGACAGGTGGCCGTGGTAACAGTGTATTGTGATTGACAGGTGACCTCAAACACCAATGGGAGGCAGTTGAGCAGAAGGACAGATCCCAGTGAGTGTGTGCAGGTTGTGCAGACAAGTTTCTATTCAATACCACTGTTGTGAGGACATTTTTGCAGAAGACCGCGCGCGTGTGTGTGTGTGTATGCATGTATGTACATGTGTGTGTGTGTGTGTGGGTGCGTGAGTGTGTAGCATTTGAGCTTGGTGATAGGCTACAGATGTTGCCTAAGAAACAAGTGCTCAAGTTAGACCTCCACTCTAGTTTCAAGGTGATGACAGATGGATCACAACATGGCCCCAAAGGGTCTGAAAGAGTGTGTTTATTTCAAGATATTCACAAGAGTGTATAAGTGTGTGACAGACAGATTGCTAGCACATTCACATAATGCTAGTGTGCAGCAAAGTGGCCGCATGTGTTTGTGCGTCAGTGTGCGCACATGTGTTGGAAGTGTCAGCGCCACATTCAACCTTTCTTCACCAACGTCATTTGATCCCCTTGATTTTTAGTGTGTGTGTGTGTGATTGTGTGTGTGATTGTGTGTGTGCGTGCGCGCTGGTTGATCAGTAAGTAACAGCATTTAACAACCCTACCCTTGGGTAACACCATTATAACACAGACACACCAACAGATTTAACCATGAGAACACCAACCAAGTGGTATGTGGGGACTAAAGTGGTGTCGGGCCCAGTGGGGGCTGACTTCTTTATGATCTCGGGATGGGTTTGGGGGAGAGAACAGAGAGAGAGATGTATGGAGGGATAAGAGAAAGGAAAAGCACATGGCAGACAGAGAGTGGAGGCCTGAGGTAAGAGATAAAGCTGGTTAGCCATAGAGGATGGAAACCAGGCGGACAAAGGAACTCAACACTAAAATATTAAACTGGGGCTGGGAATCCTCGGTGAGCTTTAAGTGTAACACAGATATGAGATAGATATGACATGATGGAACTCATTTAAGCCCAGAGATGTCTTGTATCAGACCGGATTTGGTACTCTTTGACGGAACAATATTGCTCAAGCAGGGGGCAGACAGACAAAAGCACTTGACGCTGTGAGCCACTAATCCCTTCTTTTCTCTATTCCCTTCTTTCCCCACTATACATTTAGTTATTTCCATTACATCCTATGTTCCTTGCATGTATCTCTGCCCTAAAATCTTCCTGTAAAGATTTAACCTGAAACACTTACAGACTGAAACACGCCGTTACTCCACTAATAAAACAGCAGTACAGACCTCAGTGCTGTAGCTGGCTTTCTGCCCAGAGAGAGGGAAAGGCAGATGGAATGATGCAAACGAGCAACAGTAAAGATTTGAGGGGGGACGAGAGGGTGGTGGTCATCTACTGGAAGTAGTGTTGGATGGATGGATGGATAGATAGAGTAAAATAGAGGTGTAATGGAAGACACACACGGAGAGAATTGGCCATGACATTGTGCTGAGTAGATGGGATATGGTGGCAGACGGCAGCTATGTGTCATTGTCAGAACAAGTGTGAGTCTAGTTTTCAGCTGAAAGAAGGATGGAACATGGTACTGGTGTGTCCTAGTTAATAAAAGGATGAAGGAGGAGGAGAGGGAGTGTGAATGAATGAGCGGGTAATGGATAGAAGGGTGGGGGAGAAAGTAGCTGTGGATGTGTGATTGGAGAAAAAAAATCTTTACAGGATGTCTTTCATAGAGTTTATGATTTAAGAGAAAAAATTAGAAAATGGAGAGCAGAGGTAAGAATAGTCTGTTCCTCATATTATCAAGGACATCAACCAAATGCCCCTCTCCTCTCCATAAATCATTGTGATTGTGATTAAGGACAATGGTCCACATAAATCACACTCTCACCGTGGGTCCTCGGTGAGCTAGCATAACCTTATCACTGCCCTGTGTAATGATAGATATAGACTACTGTTCACAGTTGTGCCTGGACCAGTAGTGAAGACAGTGTGGGCTGTACTGAGTGGGAGTGTTACAGTGCTGTTGATGTGGTAGGGGGGCTATGATGGTTGATTTTCCCAGTGGGGCAATAAAATGCTTTACTAGTGCAGATTCTTTACTTGTATAACTGCATGTAGATCCACAAAATGTGTGTATGTGTGCGAACACTGCACGCGCACGCACACGCACACTCACACTCTCCCTCACTGTCTCCCTCTTTCTGTCTCTCTCAATGGCTCTTTTAATGAAAGCCAATTCCCGACAGTGCGCCACATTACTCCTTTAAATGACCTTATAAACCAAGCCTGCCATCTCCCCTCTTGCCATCTCCTTATTTACAATAGCATCCACCGCTGTAACTCTAACCGCTGTAATTCTCCTTTGTCACTCTCTCTTCCTGTTGTCAATCCTCCACCCTGACCACGGCACAATGCCATGACATCTCCTTTCTGCTATAAACTTTCCACCTTTCCTCTCCAATCTGTTTTTACAGAGCGCTATCACCTGCCTTTAAACGTCCGGTTAACAGGCTTTGCAACGGTCACCCCCCAAAACCCACAGGACCTGTAAAGCTTTCACCGTGGCTTTTCATTGGTTGTTAAAATCTAAAGACATAAAAGGATTGGCCTTGTTGCGGCTCACTTTTTTTTTTAACAATCAAACACAGAGTCTACAGTAGAGGAAAAGAGGAGGGGGCGTAGCAGAGACGACTCCCAGAAGAGAGGCTCTTCTCTGGATTGTTCTGTCTGGGAGCCATGAGAAAGATATCACACTTTATTCTGGATGTTATTTATAGATACATATCTGCTTGAAACTCATACATTAGTTAGGCCTATGCCTCCCTGAACAATCACTGTACCACTGAACCTCTCGTGCTTCATACTTATACTCATATGGCTTTAGTCTTGCAGTAAAGGGACCTAAACAGAGGAACTTGGTTTCACTGAGAAACTTTCGAGTGACAAAGTGTGATAGTGCACCACGACATGGATTGTGCAATACCTTAACTACCATGATAGCATAATAATGGTCGTGGTGAAGGCGCGCCAAATTTAGCGGTAGTAGTAAATAGCCCTGCCAACTTAACACTGCCGACCAAAACCCAAATATCATTTAAAAAGGGTCCCGATGGACAAGGGTCGGGTATCCACGTTCTATTATGCAACCTAAGTCGCCATGTCGTGATAGCAAAATGTGGAAACACAAGCAACCTGCTCCCCCACTTAAAAAAACTGTTTGTGAATATCAGCAGGCGACCCACACCTGGGCCAAAATCAGTATGCAGACAACCAGTGCCAGTGGAGCATAACCCAAAACTACACCGGTGTCACTCCAGCTGTCATTTACTGCTGCTACATCATGTATGGCAACACTAGTAAGAGATGAAAAGATATCAGTAGACCAGACAGGCTTCTCCTCCCAAAACTTGCGTCACCTTCCAAAACGTGGGGGGGAGGGGGAATGATCATCCTTCCATAGAATCATCTCTGTAAACTGCCACTGACCGCACCTGCATTAATTTAATAACCCCCGATTATCTTCCATCTTCTTGTGGTTTAATATGTGCTGGCAGTGAACGGTCGTATGCAATTTTAAAAAAAAATTAAATATCTACCTATACAGCCACTAAATGCCGCAGGAAGACAGAGTGTAGAAATAAAGACAGATACATCAGATAGGATATAACTATAGCTGCGGAAATTTTTTGTTGTCTGTCTCTACTGTGCAATGAAAGTTCTACACACCCCCAGTAGCTTTCCGGCTAAGCCTTGGGCATCATGCACTATGGTTCTCAACAGGATGTCAATGTAAGAGAGGGTTCTTCTAGTGCTGGAATACCTGCTGAGGGGGGCCAGTGGGGGTGTTTGTATCAAAGACTAGGTTAGCATGTGTGCATTGACTAGATTGTAAGGGGCTTAGGACATCAATGACTGGCTAGGAGCTCGATGTGTTGACTGACTGGAGATAAGAAGGAAAGCAAACACCACTCTCAGAGTTTGGCACTGAATAGGACGAAGAGGTGCCGAAGGATGGCTAAAGAGCGAGAGAGACAGCGAGAGGGTAAAGGTTGTTCAGTGGGAGAAATGAAAAGTGAAAAACAGCAATCACTTCACCTTGTTCCATCCAAAAATCATCTGCTGTCACACGCAATTTGCTGAATAATGGCCAAATACTAAATCGCTGCTGCACTGCAGAGATGTTTATGGACAGGTCTGGCCTTTGTGGTCAACTCAAATTGTTAGCTGCAGACCGACTTTACTGAATCAGGCCTTTGTGTGTCACAGTGGCAGAAAATAATGCCCACAGTGAAAGCTGTAATCTCTTGTTTTCTCCCACAAAACTCACTCCCTGCTGTACTTCTTGTGCCCACTACCCTTCCTGACTTCTGCGCTATATTTATCTCTCTCATATTGTGTTCTGTCTGTCGCTTCTTCCTCCCGAAGAGCTCTACTGCTTTATCACCGCTTTAATTTATATTCTTATCCTCTATCTCCTGCACCAGGCTCAGTTATTCATCCACTCCTCTGTTTTCCCTTCTCTGAAATACTGCTTTCATCTCTCCCTCTATACTCCATCCCTGTGAAAAAGTAGCAGATCACACAACTTATTTGTCATTTGTGTGTGCTCATATTGTGAGTTTGAGGCCAATACAGATGACAACTCCAATTCCCATCTTCTAGGAAACTGCTATGAAAAGAAGGTATACAGTATTAAGATGATCCAGGAGGTGTATAAGTGTTTTTAAAGTGTATGGGAAAGCAAGTAACTTAAAACCAATGTGAACACATTGAATTAAGTTTTAAAAAGTGTTCAATAAATCTTTAAAAATGCATGAAAGTGCTCTAAAAGTTCCAACAAATAAGAAATTGACAATACGCTATTTTGCTTTATGTCTAACCAGTCTAATTCAATGCTCTTAAAGAAAAATTAAAGAAAGAAAGAAAGAAATGAGATGAGCGTAGTAGCTCTGAAATAACGACTTCAGTAAATCAACAGTGAGGACGGGATACAAAAACACATTAAAAAGAAAAGCCAGAATTAGTTAAACTTTAAAAAATAAAAAGGTGGAGACCAATCACTCTTCATTACTATCCTCATCACATGGACTTTCCTATTACCTCTTCCAAAAAGAGCTATAGGTCAATGTACTCTCATTCTTTGTGTCGCCATTTGTCCATAATACAAAATGGAATGAGAGAGTAAGAGAGGAAAACTAAGACAGAGACAAAGGATGGGACAGAGATTGAAAAACCACAGAAAACAAAGAATTGGACCACGGACTCTACAGAAACAGTAGAGAGAGAGAAAGAGGTAAATGTGAGCGGCTAAGGTAGACAGGCCTAGGGGTCTTCTAATTAAGTGAGGATGGGAGAGACCGGCTGCCTGGTAAATGACTCTGTCACTTTAGTAAATGGACTTGGTGAGGAGTGAGGACCCACACAGCTGGCATTTCCATTAGTGCTGCCAGGCGACCACCATATACACAGACAGAGAGAAACAGAGGAGGGGGGAAAAAAGAGGACAAATGCTGCTTTTCTTTATTTGTTCTCGCAGGAGTTGCTTTGTGGAAGTAAAGTCCTTATAGGAAAGTCTCACTTGGCAGCCATCTTGGCAACACCCCTGGGCAGTTGACATAAGGCCCCTATCTAAATCGGTGCGGAGAGAGTCATAACTGCACTCCTAATGGACACAAACCATAAAAGCTGCTTGATAAGTTTGGTGACTTTGCCCCAAAATGCTTTCTCAAAAAGATATGCTACAACTACACATGACCAAGGTTTGTCTTTCATTAATGCACATGTGTCATATAACTGCCATGCTGGCGATAAAGACTTTTCTATTTGGGATTCTTTAAGTGTGTTTCTTGATTTCTCTTGTGGAAGTCATGCGGTATAGGTGTAATTATGGATGTGGAGAGCAGGCAAATAACAGAGCAGAAAAAACTAAATTTGCCTGATTGACTTTGAGATAATATGCATGCTGTCATTCAAATTACTGCCAAAAGGTCAAGGAGCTTTTGTAATAACACAATGAACATATTTTTTGATAAAGTGATGCCAAAAATGAATCACTTGGAAGCAGTGTTTAAACATATGATTTTTTTCAATCCTATGTTCGAAAATGGTTATGTGCCCCCATTAATACTAAAAAATAACAAATCTTTGCCTGTTTCACTTTCAAGCATTTGCTGGTTTTGCATCATGTACTGATTCTGTTTCAGTTTTAGTTTCAGCTGCTTGGACTAAACTAGGAATTTCATCTAGTCACCTTAGGTTCTGGGAACTTGTGTTGGCCATTTTACAATTAATTAAAAGATTAATTAAGAAACATATTAAAATAATTAAACGGAAGTGATTAGTTGCAACCCTGCCTATTATTGGACAGATTTCTATCCAGCTGTGTCCATCATGTTTTCTTCTTTTTGTAGAAGACATTTTGCTATTTCGCTCTTCAGCTGAGCTCTTCCCAGTTTGATACGTCATAGCTGTGTCTGATGAGGCCTGCTGTGCATGAATTAAAAAAAGAAGTTTGACTCCAATTCAAAAACAATTCCCTGCGCTGTCAAGCATGAGCGACACTTCATTGTACTACCCAGAGTGCCTTGTGGTTAAGGCACGGGACTGAACAGTGACGTGCCCCTAGGAGGCACTCTGTGGGCCATGCCAGCTTTTGATTGGCCTCAATCCATGACGATCAGTCAGAGACACATCGTTCCGCCCCAATCACTGTCAAGCAACAGGAGGACCGATCGTGGGCCGATTGATAGGGATTGAGAAGAAGGGGGGGTAGAGGGAGAGAGACACCATTAACCTCCCTATCCATCTCGGCCTCGTTTCTAACCCTATCAGTCTGCTCTATCACGCTATCCTTTGGGATGGTAAGATGGTGCAGTAAAACAGAGAGAGATGAGAGAAAGACAAAGCTATCTCATGACTAGACTTCCATTAGGACTGATAGCATCACACTAAAGACAAGTGTCTGAGCACACTTTTCTGATGGGGCCCACAAACACTCAATCAAGCACACATTTCTTTTTTTTTTTTAATGGGGAAAAAGCACAAGAGGGAATGACACAACTGGAAAGAGGGGTGTGAGAAGAAAGGCAGAAAACCCCATTGAGTGAAAAAAAGAAATGGAGGAGTGAGATTTGAGATATAAAGAGACACATGTAACTAACCCTCAATGGATATCCTCACCAACATCTTTGCGTGTGAGAAATCCTCATCCCTTCTTTTTTGTCTTTCTCTTCTCTGTGTATCACAGAGAGGACGGCTGTTACTAATGACTTTTTAAAATCTATAAAGCTGTAGATTATTGTCTCTATTGAACTTAACTACTAATTATTGAATGATTTTGTCTATAACACATTGGACAACTGTTACAAATCCCTAACTAAGTTTACTACAGCCTGAGGGGATGTCATCAACAAGCTGGAACCAGCAGATGTTTTAAACTTTGACTGGAATAATCTGAACATTCAATCATTTTTAAATGCATGTTAATAAGAGATGATAAAAAAATGTAATTATTAAATATATAATTGGGATTTTAAATTCTAGTTGTTCTCTAATTTTCCAAGATACCACTCTATCCTACGAGCTTGATTTGAGATCAAATAAATGTGGACACCTACATAAATGCATTAAATGTATGTGTGCACTGCCCTGTGCTGAGAAAGGTGCTATAATGGTTTGAACTCTGGTAATTGAGTGCCATATACGTACACTGCTACACTGCTACACCGCCACCTGCCCCAGCACCCTCCACAGTGCTCTCATCTCCGTCTCTCTGCATCAGGTCTATTAACATTTACATTACAATGACCACATCTTGGTGTGTGTGTGTGTGTGTGTGTGTGTGTGTGTGTGTGTGTGTGTGTGTGTGTGTGTGTGTGTGTTACATGCAAATAGTATTCATTCAAGCTTCACACTGTCAAATCAGTGAGTGGAAAAGATGAAGCTGGAGTTATGCTCATAAATGTAAATTAGAAGGTCAGATGATTAGTGGCCTCAATGCATGAACCAAAGAGAAGAAAATAAATAATAAAAGGCATAAGGTAAAAAAAAAGTGCTCTGAATATTGCCGTTCTCGTCAGTGTGAATGCACAACATGAGACACAGCAAGACACTTATTTTCAAGAAGAGGTAAGAGACACCAGGAGATAAATGAAGAAAGCAGCAAAATAACTTTTATTTTAAACATCTTCAACGACCCATGTCTGTTTATGCCAATTTTCGAAAACTTTCAAGGCCTTGATTTCTCCCATATTCAAGAAGTTTCAAGTATTTTAAGGACCCATGGGAAGCCTGTGTCAGACCAAATGTATGCTACACATGCTCTCTGAATGATGAAACAAAGCGTCAGCCATTAGCTGATGTTTCAATGCTGCGTTATGCGCTTGTTAACTTTGGGGGATCCTCAGTCAAGCACAGTTTGATAAATTGTGGAAAATTAATCTTTGAGCTACTTAGAACTGACTGATTAGCTGAATCTAGTTCACTAAAATGTCAGACTTGATTGATACAACCAGCTGCATATTATGTGTGTTGATGTCAGTCTGTGCTAATGTGTTTGCTAATGAGATTGGCAGTGAACCAGTAATATGTGAATGTAAACAGATCGACACACACACACACACACACACACACACACACACACACACACACACACACACACACACACACACACACACACACACACACACACACACACACACACACACACACACACACACACACACACACACACACACAGAGAGAGAGAGAGAACAGAGAAGATTGATGTCAGACAAACCCCTATGGGTAGGATATTACTTGATGAGGCCTTGCTGAGGCGACAACACAATGCAGACCATTGTGTGTTATTGTAGAGACTCAAACCAACAGTTTGTGAGTGGCACACAAACTTGTGTTGATGCATGTGCATGAATACGGATTCCTTGGAGGAATGTGAGTCGTGGTGAAATGTGGAAGGGGAAATCTCTTTCAGATGCAGAATGAACAGTCAGACAATGATGTTAGCCCACACACACACTGTCTCTCCATCACACACACATAAACACAAATATATGTTTGAATGCTGAAATGTGTTTACAAATGCAGAGTCCTACAAAGACATGCAGATGTGGTTGAATCAACACAAACACTTACCATTACTATTACAAAATCCAATTGAGCCATACATGCATTTATATACTCATACATACACATGCGCACTCACACACAGAAGCATCCTTCCCACTTGAACAAAGGCTGTCTCATGCATACATATAATACATAATCTCCCTCCACTGTATCAGGCCATCCAAGTCCTTCGGTTTCCAGGACGATCAGACTCGCTCCCAACGCAGTCCCCCTTCCCACACTAGAGATGAATATTCATGCTTTCAGCAATTAGCCAGCGCTGCACACCACACCGATATCATATGCATGGCTGCCATCAAAGACATAAGAGGTGCGTGTCTCTGTGTGTATGACACTGAGGCTGAACACGAGTACAAAGGCTGCAAAGATGGCAGCTGTGGCATCAATTCAGCGTTCCATCTTTTTGGCCATAAAACAGAAGAAGATATGATTTGATGATGCAAAGTGTCTTGACTGAGCCAGGACGCCATGAGAAGATTTCCCCCTCTCAGTTTTTGCACAACAGAGAAATGATTCAAAGGTTTGTGTTCAGTCAAAGAGTGACATTGTCAAAAAGTGAAAGAGTCACAGGAGTAACAATGATTCTGTGAAGCTTTATACATTTTTGTAAAAAATTTAAAAATAACATTAGCGAACTGGCAGCCCCTCACAAAGTTATTCATCTGGATTTGTCGATTATAATTGTTATATAAGGTTTCACTTTTGTATTCATATATTAGTGTTCTAATGCTGTGTGATCATCAAATTCGTATTCTTATTCTAATTGTTTCCTATTGTTTACTTACAATAATTTGTAAAGTACCTTGTAACTGCATTTTGAAAGGTGCTACATAAAGTTTATTATTTATTATCATTAGTGTTCAATTTGTGAACTAAAGCTATGACTGTGTCTTGATAACCTTTTTTCCCATGCCTATGATGAGAAGAGGACATTAAACAGTAACTGTGACTATATCAATATAAAGTATCATTTACGAAAAAAGATGAAAATTAAAAAATTGTTTAAAAATAAACTTTACAAAACTCTTAATTTAAATGTTTTTGCTATTGTGTCAACACTATAGGGCAATATGTGTATGTGAACAGCCTGGTAGTGAATGAATGGAACCTTATCGATAAGGTCAATATTTCTAAATGGCAGGTGATGCAGACCTTTACCTGACATCGATGTTTGCTCAAACTAAGTCAGATAACCAGCAACATGTAAAATCAAACACACAGTAAGGGGCACAAATCGATTCAACATCGACTGTAGGCAAAGATAAACTTAATTTGCCAGTAACAACACACTCATTAAACACACACATGCTTAAAACACACACGCAGCAGGCCGTCCTCTCCTGCTGTCATATCCTCCATTGATAATAATGACAGTGATGAATATAGCTGGAACAGCGCGAGTCATAAATCACTGGGCCTCGCCCCTAACTCTGACTCACAGCCTGGGCCTTCACGTGTGTGCATGTGTGTGTGTGTGTGTAGGGGTAGAAGGGAGGACTTGTCATGGGCAACGCATCAGTGGATATGTCCAGTGACACCTTAATGTGCTTGGCTTGTCAGAGGAACCCCCGCAGGCAACTAGCCCCACACGCACACACACTAGTAAGTAAGCTTGCATGAGGAATGAAATCATGCTTTTTTTTCGTATTTACTCATGATACATACAGGCATGGTCTCATCCTGCGAGTCAATGTGTGTGGTACTGTACCATCCTCATTTAACTGGAAACCAGCCACCTACCATCATCCATCAATACCTCAGTCTTCCCTCCTTCCATCTATCCATCCCTCTCTCAATTCCACAATTTTCAACCTCAGCTGTTGACAAAGAGTGTGAGAGTGTGTATGAGAAAAGAGAGAGAGAGTGGGGGGGTGCAGCAGCGATAGGGAGATAATTAAAACATGGGAATGGGATCAGTAGAAGGCAGTTGAGAGGGGAGGACTCAATTTGGGCTTAGATGAAAACATGGGAGTGTGTATGTGCGTGTGTGTGGCAGCCGATGCCCGGATTTATAGAAGCAGGGATGGGGGGGCGCAGCAATATAGAAGGAGGGCAGAGGATAAAGATGAGGGTAGGACGGGGAGCGAGAGAAGGGAATGGCCCCCTCTATTCATTAGTGCTGGAAAGGGGGTTTAGCTATGAGGTCTTGCAACCGCAGCCCCCCATTCTGCTTAACCCAATCCTGCTAACCATTAATGGGGATCAAACAGAGATGAAGGTGTGTGTGTGTGTGTGTGTGTGTGTGTGTGTGTGTGTGTGTGTGTGTGTGTGTGTGTGTGTGTGTGTGTGTGTGACAAGCATATGAGGGGAGTTCTGTAGAAAAGGGCATGATGTGAGGTGGATGGAGACAGGCCGTCCTTGGGTGTAAATTTGTGGTATGGCTGCGTGCGTGTGTGTGTGTTGGTGTGTTGGTACATAAAGTGTGTGAGCCTGACTGATGTTCCTGTCTTGCACTTTTGTGTAGAAGTGAAACTGTGCGCATGTGTGTGTTTGTGTGTCCCTCATGCCCTTAACTGCTCTTACTGCCAAGATAAAGTGGAGCAGGCCACCAAGCCACAAAGACACAAAGACACGCTACACAAACACTAACACCAGCTGTTTCACCACATATTATATGAAACCTATTTAAAGATCTCATCATCAAAGTTCAACAACAAATGTCCGTTATTCATCTTTGTGTTGCTAACAAACCCTAACAATGATTAAGCTATCTCCCCGAACCTTTGGTGTGCGTCTCTGTGTTTTTCCAAATCGCAAACCCTGATTTGAATGATCCACATCGTCCCAACACTAAAAGCAAACTGAACGAAGTACAATTGTAAATCTGTGCAGGCTGCATCTCATACCTTGTTTCTAATCAAACACAAGGCAAGAAATGCTTGCATTAGCAGCTAATACTAATTCTGTAGAAGCTCAACTCCTGTCAATTTCCCTTCTGACCTAATAGGCAAAAACATTTTTTATTATTCAGTAGTTTGGTCGAGGACATCATTTGAAATTTTATAATGAGAAATAATTGATTTCTATCAGTCACACTTCAACTCAGAGCTGAATCATTACAAATCGTATCTTTTCTGTATCTGATCATGGACTGTGTAAGTAGACATGAATCCACTCAACTGAGATGGAGAGAAACACACTTTTACAACACAGTTTTTTCCCATGCAGCCCAGAACATCTCTTCAGCAATAGGTAGTCCTGGGTATCGTACCCCAGTACGTCTTAAGTAACAAATTAGGTATGAAAAACTGACATTGAACAATTTCAAATTCTTTTTCGGAAACATAAACAGGACTGGACTGAGAACTCAAGCGTGTTTTTGTTGGATGGTGTGATATTCAGGCATATTGACACCTGTTTTGAAACATTTTAAACACTACCCTGCTATAATTGTAAGTACGACAGTAGACAGTATTTTATTTGGATATGAAAGATTAGCTTTAATTACTGCAGCTTCAGTCATTAACCACTGGCCTTTAGCAAAAAAAAGAATAATTTTATGGACAGGCTTTTTTTCTTTTTAACAGGCTACAGAATCTGGCCTCAGATACCTTTCCCTAAACAGACACACACACTGTATCTCACCGGTTTTAATCAGACAGGCTTTTCCCAAAGCCCATTTTAGATATATTAAATACAGACATATTCACATCATGTACAGCCCTACTTTCCCTTTTCTCCCCTCCCTCCATCTCTGCTTCCTTCACTCACCACACTAATGAGACAGAAAAAACGAGAGGAGCAGCTGGGCCTGGGGAGCAACAGAGATGCGACACGTTCTCCCCCATCCCCTCCCCTACCCCTCTCCTTGTCTCACCATCAAAGTAGACACAGCTCTCGCCAGCGGTGGGGCTGGTAATGACCACAGGCGCACACACACACGCACACACAGACGTACTTTGTGAGGACACTCATTGGCATTCCCTAGTCCCTTAACCTAACCTTAACCATCACAACTAATTGCGTAACTCCTACCATTATCCAAACATTAACCTAAACCTTATCCTAACCTGAACCCTAAAACCACAGATTAACCCTCAAAGGTCTTAAAGGGGACATAGCATGCCCATTTTACCACAAGTTGATATGGTTCCTTGGGGTCTTAATGAAATGTCTGTAACATACTTTGGTCAAAATACCACAAGGATCATATAAAACAGCACCCTTTTTACCCTGTATAAAACAGCCCTCCACAGAGTGACCTGTTTTGAGTGCCTGTTCCTTTAAATGCTAATGAGCCAGCTCCCCCCTCCCCCCCCATGATTTTAAACGATATAAATTACATATTTTATATGATATAAATTATCAAATATGCATCCCATACTTTGTATTCCCCTTGTTGTCCTGGAGTTTTAATTTTCCCAATCACATAATTAAATGTCCCCCTCTGCCCATCCACTACAAGCACACAAGCAGACAGACAGAGAGAGAAAGAGAGGGGTGGGGGGTGGGGGGCTATGAAGACCATCATTTACCCCCGAACCCCGACATTCAACGGGTACAACAACAAGCGGAGAAAGCAGAATCGCGGGCTGACCTTATATATACAGTCTATGGGGCTGACCAGCGGAGAAATGCACGTCCCGTGTGAACAGCCAGGCGGCTGCGTGCTGGAGAACGGCGCTGCGCTGCCTCGCAGCTGCGCTTCCGCGTCCGGTGTAAACCCGGCGTAACTACTGTACCCCGGCGTAACTACTGTAACCCGGCATACAGTAGAGCTGAACACTGCGGAAGTCTTCCACACAGCTGGCAGTGTGGAAGACCGCTGCGAGGCAGCGCAGCGCCGTTCTCAAGCGCGCAGCCGCCTGGCTGTTCACACGGGACGAGCATTTCTCCGCGCTGGTCAGCCCCATAGACTGTATATATAAGGTCAGCCCGCGATTCTGCTTTCTCCGCTTGTTGTTGTACCCGTTGAATGTCGGGGTTCAGGGGTTACAGTAGCGCTGAACACTGCGGAAGTCCTCCACAGCCAGCAGGGCTGTGTGGCGCTGACACAAATTCCAGCTCACGCACGGGAGAGCGAGCGGTCGCTCCCGAGCAGCTGCTGCAGCCTCCCGGTCCCAACGATCCAGACAAATGCCACATGTGAGTGAATCGCGGGCTGACCAGCGGAGAAATGCTCGTCCCGTGTGAACAGCCCGGCTGCGTGCTTGGGAACGGCGCTGCGCTGCCTCCGGTGTAAACCCGGAAGTAACGAGTGTGGGGGGACGGGGGGTGGGGGGTGGGCCAAGACCATGTAGGGAGACTTCCAGTTCCTTGTTACGACACAATACCCAGGAAGCGCAATCGAGTCGCTCAAGCATGACGTTTCTGACTTAGAGGAACTATAACAAAACGCGCAAGTGTTTTTTCCCCAGAGTTTTTGGGTTGGTAGACATGCCAGATACCCACATTAACCTGTAGAAGCACTAACAAAGTGGAATTTGCATGCTATGTCCCCTTTAATGTCCATGTGGTCCTCACACAGAAAGAAGTACAGTACAACAACACACACTCAAACACCATGTGTGACTTATAACACTCCCTGTGTAATTACATTCAGAGCTGATGAGTTGTGTTGTGATTGTTCAGTGGGTAGGTGGGTGAAGAAATGCAGCGACTAACGTCTAATTGGGGTGAGGTCTGCTCTGGAGAGTTGGTACTAGACTGCTGTGGAGGAAATGACTGTTGCAACCACGCAATACAGCACACTGGCTTGTGTGTGTGTGTGTGTGTGTGTGTGTGTGTGTGTGTGTGTGTGTGTGTGTGTGTGTGTGCCTTGACTTGCGGGTACACCCAGATAGAATATGTAACTGGAGCCGTGTGTGTTAACGAGGCATTGTTAGCCCTGTGCAGTCACCTGTGGTGCATTAAGGAATGCTGCTGGATATGGAGGCTAATGATGGCGACACAGAGAACATATACCAATCATTACAGCACACACACTGTGGGTATGTGTTTGCCAGATGTATTTGAATGCATGCTGCCATTTGGTGCCTGCATCAGAGCTTGAGAGTGAATGTGTTTAATCATTTGTTCATCTTCCTGAGAATCTCCATCAGTGAACTCACCTGTCTGTCAGTCAGAGTGTAGATGTGCTGCAGGTCCGGGCTGAACAGCATGTCTCTCAGTAAGGGGCTTCCTCCCTCACTTACAGTCACCTTCTCATACAGCACTGCTGGACGGTTGGGACTCACAGAATTAACCAGAATCTACAGGGAAACACAGGAAAACATGTTTAGAAAAACCTGTTTATAAGTTCAGTTTAAAGTGTTGAATACATATAGAAACATTATTCCCCACCAACAACTCTTAATCAGCCATTATCTAACCTTGCAGATTGTTTGTAGACAGCTAACAATGTACAGTAGAAGAGCGATACTGTATTTGAATTATTATTGTGATAAAAACTTTCCAGCAACTGCTTCACAGTAAAGGCTTTCAGAGTATTTCGAAAAGAAATGCATAAAACTGGAAGACAAAGCAAGGAGGGCTTTTACTTTGAAGTGTTTGAGCTCTGAATAATAACTCCTTCCTTTATGACAGTCATGATATAGTGTTAAACAAAGATGAAAATAAGGCAGTTACTTTTGTAATACATCTAGCACCATGCGTTCATTTCCACTATTTTCAGCAAGTATATGTAAGAGACAATGAAACAATGATATATTGATTTTTGTTTTCTTCCATCTCAGATCCCTCTTGCAATATCCAAACAAAAAAGTATCCCAGATTGCATTTTTTCCAGGAAAATCAAAGTTTAAACACACTGCAGTCTCCATGTACGTGTTGCCCCGGCAGGAAATAGGCTGCACTGACTTCAGCTCTAACTGGTGGTTATTATTATAGTGGTAGGCGGCTGGAATTATAAAAAACAATTCTGAAAAGGGTTGTAAGCATGTGTTCTACAGGACCAAGTGAACACCTTAATTGAACGGCTGTGTTAATAGCAGTATTGAATTCAGTATCATTATTAATGGGAACATGATTACAGTGGTAGGTGCATAAAAAGGAACATTATTGACTGGATTATTTGTGTTATTGCACCTGTACAAAAGACGGCTCTATTCAGCACCTTGGAGGAATTAATGAAAACAACTTAACAACTGAAATAAATACAAAAGCAATGTGTATGAAAATATTGACGTCCTGTATAATGCCCAGAAAGAATCAGAGGGAGACACTTTCCTTCAGTTTTTAAGGAAAAAACTTCACCTGATAGACATGAAGATGAATACAACAGTAATCTGGTAGCGAGAGCGAGCAGGCGTGCAAACGCTCAAAAATGTCTTTGTGAGCGTTGGCGAACAATTTGCCCAGATATGGTAAGCAATGGTTCAGATGTAAGATTGTTCTGGCTGGGATGGCTGTGAGCCAAATTCATCTCGGCAGCAAATGAAAAGCACAGAGCGACGGCAGGGGGTGAAGGGGGGGGGGGGGGGGGGGGGTGGGGTTGGGGTATCAGTTCTCCATTACTGGTCTTTGTCGACTGCTGCTATCAGCCCACAGTGACAAGGAGGGGACAGCAGGCAATGAGTAGCTGGGAAATGATACTGAACACATATGCACACAGACACACAAAGTAAAATATACGCACACAAACAGGATCGCACCCATATAGATGAGAAATGATGTGATGAAAACACACACAGAGTTATGTGTACACTAATACATGCTTTGATAGATATGTACGCACGCACACACAGAGTTATGTGTACACTAATACATGCTTTGATAGATATGTACATGCACACACATGCACAAACACAGAAAGAAAAACACATGGGTGGATGCTGAGCACACACACTTTGGGATGAAAGAATTTATTTACGATTTCACCAAAAGAAACCAGGGGCAACAATTCCATTATCTCTCACTGCCAGTGTGTGTGTGCGTGTGTTCCACAGTGAGAGAGAGAGGAGAGAGAGAGAAGAGAGAGAAGCGAGAGAGAGAGAGAGAGAGAGAGAGAGAGAGCGCTCATAAGGTTGTGATGAAGCACTGAAGATGAGAGGAAATATGGATGTTATTATCTGGATAATGGGTCTGTAAACAAAGGATACATTTCATTCATGGATGGCTCGCATCCAGACAACACTACTCACACACACACACACACACACACACACACACACACACACACACACACACACACACACACACACACACACACACACACACACACACACACACACACACACACACACACACACACACACACACACACAGCATTACAGCTTTTAAGTACAGACAAATGGAATAAGACACAATGCTATCTGACACACACAGAGGTGAAAGAATATATTTTTTCTGTGGGTTCCTGGCATCATTTTCTCTCTTAACCTATAAAAAAATAAACAACAAAAAAGAGCTTTTTTGTTGGATGTCACATCTATCTCTGGACCAGCTACCCCAGTCCAGTTCACTGGCTAATGACCAGTCCCAACCTAGACACGGGTTATACACACAACAGAGAATAAAAGCCCTTCCGTCTGTATTCTTATCTTCTATTTGTATCCATTTGTTTGTGTGCCTGTGCATCTTCCAGTCTGCTTAATCCCAAACGTACAAACAACTCTCTCACATCGTCTATGACTGATTCCAATATCACTTCAGAAGCACAATCACTAAATCTAACAACATCTCTAAACTCATTTCTAAATGTTTCACTCAAACTTTCACCCTCAGTCTTAGAACGCAGTTCCTATGCAGTGCTAACATTTGAGAAAAAACATGAGTGGGGAGAGTGACAGAGGTGAGAAAGAGAGAAAAGAAAAGAGTGGGCAAGAGAGAGAGAGTGTAGGTGACGTGTGAATACGACAGGTAATAAATCGTCTCAAATCAATTCATTCCACAGATGCTGCAGCCAAGACTGGATGGGGAATATGGAAACCAGAGGGTGAACAAAGGGCAAAGGAATATATCAGCTGAACTGATGAATGGATGGATGGATGAAATACATACGCAAAGTTTGTCTAATTGAATCAAACTGAGTGTCTGCGCATTGGAATGGGGGTTGGGGGCTGTTACAGCTTCTGTAAGAGGAGCTTGATTTGCAAAAATATGTGTGCACAACCTAGTGTGTGTGTTTGTGTGCATGCCTGCACATATGTGTGAGTTATCACATTCTACAAACATCTTCCGTGCTGTAAAATGCAGCAATCTGTATTTTTCACACATTTATGTATATACATATACATTTACAGGTTTATGTTTATGTGAGTATAGTTGCACAAATATCTACATGTGTGTGTGAAATCAATGCAATAATCAGTGATGGTGCTTCTGTCTCCTTTGTATAATTCAACTTTCAGCAAAGTGCTTGATGGATGGATGCACAGAGTGATGATGGTCAACATGTATTATGTAACATTAACAGATCCTAAACACAGAGCCACTGTCTTCAGTAAGGACACAGAGATATAATGAGAGAGAAAGGAAAAAGAAGCAGAGAGTGTAAGAGTGGATAATAATGAGGAGTGAAAGCCACAGGGAAAGAACAGCAGATGAAGAGCAGCAGGGAAAAAAACTGGTCTCTGTATTTCTTGCGTCGCCTCTAAAAATCCTACAACAAACTTTACAAAGCAACTACTCAGTGTGTTTTCATGACCTAAAATTGTTATTCTGTCCCGAAATGTTAAAGTTACTTTTTAGCTCAGGAAAACTGGAGGAAAAAATTGAAGGTTTGAAGGTTTGAAGTTGAATCCCACTGAAATCTAAAATTGAAAGCAGTAAATTGGTAAAATAAGCTGCAGAATACTTTCAGGTGTAAATGCAGCGACTCAAACACTTTTCTCAACGTCCCCTGGGATTTTCTTACCATCCCTGAATTTCCAACAACAATCTTCTTCATTTTCAGTAACCTTGAATAATCCCTGTATGGGAACAACTAACAACACTGCACCACCACCACACAACATTCCCAACTACCTTCCCTCCTCCGACAACATCCAACATTCATTTTTTAATCTCTTCTCTGAGCGTTAACACCTCCCTCAACCTGCCGATCCACCCAAAAGCCCCACATGCCAGGTTTTATCTGTGCCAGGCAGGCCTGGTAATCTCTGATACACACACAGGATAGCTACAGCAAGTGATAGCGAGGGCTGGCAGTGTGAGGGTGAGAGTGTTGGGCGATAAAACAGTGGCACGTCACAGAAAATGATGCCTGTCAGAGCCGCAAGTGACAATTTATAAAGCTTGTGTGCATAAAGGTGAGAAACTGAGAGGCAGACACAGAGAGATCATCAATTATGTGTCTGCTTTAGCTAAGATGCACTGTGAGAGGAGAAGAGGGGGAGCAAACAAGGAGGACACTGAGAAGTTAAGGAAACAAGGGCGTGATGAAGGATTTAGGGACCTTGACAGCGATGGAAGAGTAGACAAATACGCGTCATTCGCTAAAGCACCCAAATATCAAAAGGCACCACTTCACAACCTGATTAACAAGATTGTTAAGTTGTACAAAAAAATTCCAAAGGGTTTTAGAGTTCTACTCCACAAATGAAATAAGTACAGGCAGACAGACGCACAGATCTACATAATGGTCACAATATCCTCCGCATTATGCCGGGGGAATAGAAAAGGGAAGGGAACAAACAGAGGTAGGAACCTCAAACACTAACGTGGAATAAAACGGAACAGAATGGTCCAGGTGTCCTCACAGGTCTGTCTGAGAGCCACAACACACCGCTCATGTAACTATAGGCTCACTTATAGCATGTAGAAACACACACTCCCTACCTTTATTGAGGGGTGAACTTGACATAAGTAGGCCTATCCATTCATAACAACAAAACAGGACCCACATTCCTGACTTTGATGTGGAGGCCCCCCCACCCCAAGTGTGTGTGTGTGTGTGTGTGTGTGTGTGTGTGTGTGTGTGTGAAGGGGGTCCTGCTGAAGAGGGGGATTCTGTGTGACCCACTCAAGAACAAAAGGAAATGAGAGAAAGCAGCCAGATGAACAGAGGAGATAAAAGTACTCCTGTTGTCAATGGACTGTCGGGAGGAGTAAACAACAGATGACAATACTTCTGTTTTGATTGAAGTAGCTCGAAGATATTGAGTGATGCAACATCTTGATAATGTTAATATCACCTTTTTTTTGGTCAGTGATCTGCTTTTTGTCCAGGAGGCACCAACCAGAGGAGAAGCCCTATTACATGATTCCTCACTCTATTTTCATTTTTCTGCTGTCAAGGATCATGTCCTGAAAAGCTACTAAATGGATAATGTGGTTAGATTCTTTTTTTCAACTGTTGTTGCGAAGGACAAGAATAAATAAACCCTGATCCTCAGCTCTTCAAACAAAATGGATCACAAGTTCTGAAAATGATGAGAAAATCTGCTGTTATTTAGCCTTATTGAAGGAAAAGTAAATAAAACATTAACTGAATGACTTAATACCAATTTATCCACAAATTTAATTCTGTCCCTTTCCCGCACAAGAGTCACAAACACATTACATTGGGCTCGGTGGAGACTCCCCAATGACAGCTTCATGTAAACGTCTCCCATATCCTGCCCGTCCCTCTTTAAACTGTGTTTTCTATCTGCATCAGGGCAGTTCAAGATAAAGAGCTGGAATCCTTCAGCTCCTATCTCCCTGTGAGCTTGGCAGAACTTGAGCACAGCCAGGCACAAAACAAATCCATCAATTTTTCTCCAGCAGCAAGTTTCCACTAGAAACATTCAAAGAAAAAAGAAACAAACACATGTTTCCCCCTTCCTGAGTGTGTGTTAGAGCTGTGCAATACGACCAAAACTGAATATTCTGATGTCAGATAACAATACATATTGTTACTTGTTACTTGTTGCTGATACCTTTTCTCGACAGTATAAATTGGGGCCATGTCTTGCAGATGTAAGTTGAAACACTGCTGTGTGATGTGCTGCAGGCAAAAGCCTCTTGCAACGTCCAAGTCTGTTTTTTGTTTTGAACACTTGATTGTACTTCTTGAAAAGGTTAGTGGTTTGTGATTTTTCTGGAGGGACTTTGAAAAGCATGGCTTTCTGGTCTGTGTTAAACTTTCATACCTAAACCACGTCAATGCTTCAGGTGTAGCCCCCGTTTTATGTACAAGCTCCTGGGCTTTGTGGAGTCATTCTCCTGCTCTAAATTGCCACATCTCCTATGTGTCACATCTGTTTGTGTTGCCTTTATGTTTATTTCCCGCTGTTATGTGCAGATCTGCTCCTTGTTTTGCAGTGCTCCTGGAGCTCCTCCTTCAGCCCCTCCTTCTCCTCGTTACCTGGCACCTGCTGCTGCCTTAAAAGCCTGGGAGGCTTCACTCATGGGGGTTAGCTAAGCAGGGCTGGCCGCATGGCTCCCTTTCACCAGTCTGATTACCATTCGTAACAATAAACCCAGTTTTCTCATATTTAATCCTTGTTTGTCTACTTTATGTTACTTCCGTCGAGCCGGGTTGTAACATATTGGGGACTCGTCCGGGATCAATCTGGATGAGTTATTTTTTTTCCATTTTTCCCCTAGACAGAGTAACCCGGTATGCTTTGGTGGTGTTTGGTAGGGTGGCTGTGAGCAGCTTCTTGTCATGGTGAGTACGGTGAGCATTGAATCTGAGTGCTATGATTTTAAGTTGTGAGTGATCTCCCTGGTTAGTTAGGGAGTGTGCCAGCTGGGCAGAGCAATCTGTCCTTCCATCGGTGCACTATTTGTTATATTTATTTATTCATTTATTTTTTTCGAGGTAATCCTGGGTGGAGACTTGTTCTCTGGTGGGGGCGAGCATTTCAGGGCCTTGGTCACATGGCTGAGGTTAACTGAGCTTTGCTTTAAAGAGGCCTCGAGCCCGGCACGCCTCAGAAGACAGTTAGGGTTAGTTTGAAGTTAGGCAGGTACCAGGGGGCTTGCTTAGATGATCATTTGCACTCGGAGGCTTGCTCACTGTGCTCAGCAGTGATTGATTTGTAAAGTTATTTGAGTTAGTGACTGCTTTATGGGGACAGTTGTGGTAACATGTCCAGGGTCCTAACTTTGTTTTGTATAGCTTGTGGATGTGTCAGGTGTGGTGTGTGTGGTGTCTAGCTTGACTTGGTGGGCTAGTTCTCCCGGAGGTTGTTGTTGCCTTGGTCTTGATTACCAGCAGGGTCCATTTTGGTAATGGGTGTTTATGGGTAATATTTTGTGCTACTTAGTAGCTAGATGGGAGTTACTAGGCCTATCTCTGTGATCATGGGTTCAAGAATCATTTAGTAGAGAGAATTTGTGATAAGCTGTAGTGTTGGATGAGGTGTGTACTGGGCGTACTGGTTTAAGTTTAAACCTTGGGTAACGGCGATTGGTGTATTTTGGTTATGTTTGGTTACTGAAGTTATCTAGTATGGAGGCTATCGATGACTTTATTAGTGCACCCTCGGAGGAGTTGCTTTGTCAGCTCACTAAAGGACAGCTCCTTAGCCTTGCCAGGCATTATGACATTGAGATTGCCAGTGGTGATAAACGTCTTAAAGATAATTTAAAAGAAGCACTTAAGGCTAGCCTAGCAGAAGGAGGCGTCCTAAAGCCGTCTGCTTTACCAGCATATCAGCATCAACTTGATCTTCCTCAAATGTCAGATGCTGTGCTGGAGTTCAGGTTGAAGGAGTTGGCGTTTCGAGAATTAGAACTAGAGGATAAAGAAAAAGAGCGTATCCTTAGGGAAAGACAAATGCACCTAGAACATGAGCGTTTCCTAAAAGAGCTTGAATTTAAGCATGCTGCTTTGAGCTCATCCAGTTCTGCCTCGGCTCAGTTTAATGTAGCGAGCAACATCAGACTAGTACCTCCATTTGCTGAGAAAAATGTTGAGAGGTACTTCGCTCATTTTGAACGAGTGGCTACTGTGTCAGACTGGCCAATACATGCCTGGACATCGCTTTTGCAAAGCGTTCTGGTGGGAAAAGCACAAGACGCTTACACTGCTTTAAACATTGAGGATATCAAGGACTATGAAAAAGTTAAAGGTGCTATTCTAAGAACTTATGAGCTCGTTCCTGAGGCGTACCGCCAGCGTTTTAGAGGCCTCAGTAAGCTGGATGAACAAACTTATGTTGAGTTTGCAAGAGAAAAGGAGATCAGTTTTAGCTCTTGGTGCAAGTCACAGAAGGCGGAAACTAAGGAAGATCTTAGACAATTAGTTCTGCTGGAGGACTTTAAAGATTGTCTGCCTACTGCCGTGTGTACTTATCTCAATCAGCAAGAAGTGACCACTCTTGATAAGGCTGCTGTTCTAGCAGACAAGTTTGTATTGACGCTCAAGGTAAACTTTGATAACGACCAAGGTGAGCGAAAAGGAAGGACTGGTTTTAATAGACCTCGGTTTCCAACCACTTCCTCCACCAGCTCAAAACCTCCTCCCACCGTTTCTACAGCTTTCACTAGAAGATCGGCTACTGTGAGTACTCCATTAGAGAGGACTTGTTTTTATTGCAAGAACAGTGGTCACTTCATTGCAGATTGCCCTGTCTTGAGTAAGAAACAAGAGTCTTATAAGCCTGTTGCCTTACTAAAAACTGTGAAAAATGGTGCTGTCATCCAAAACATCGACCAACCCGCTCAAAAGAGTGAGCTGCCTGGTTCTTCGTCTTTTCTTATGGATGGTTTTGTGTCTCTTGTCACTGATCCTTCAACCAAGCAACCGATTAAGATTTGGAGAGATAGTGGAGCTTTTCAGTCTTTGATTCTACAGGACCTCCTACCGTTTTCTGACCAGTCTAAGTTGGGTTCCAGTGTCCTCGTCCAAGGGTTTGGTGGGGGGTATCTGTCTCTACCTATGCATAACCTTACCCTTGAAACTGGTCTTGTTTCTGGGGAAGTAGCTGTAGCTGTGTGTTCAAGCATTCCCATTAAAGGGGTGTCCTTCATCTTGGGAAATGACCTAGCCGGTGGTAGGGTGCTTGCGGCTCCTGAGGTTGTTCCTTTTCCTGTAGTGTCAAAATGCCCAGATGATCTTGAGAAGCAATACCCAGAAGCATTCCCTGTCTGTGTCACTACCCGTGCCATGTCAAAGAAGAAGAAACAAGACAAAGAAGCTGATTCTGATATTGCACTGTTTGACACATTTCTGGCGAAGGGTGACATGTTGGGATTTGGTAAAGTGTTTCCCTCTGGTAACGAGCTCAAGTGTGAGCAGGGGGGAGATGAAACCTTATCTTCTCTTTTTGACCAGGTTGTTCCTGATGATGAGATGACAGCTGTGTCTTGTTGCTATTTTGTAAACAATGGTGTGTTAATGAGAAAGTGGACTTCTCCAAAACTGTCCTGTCATGATGATTGGAGTAGTGTGTTTCAAGTGGTAGTGCCAAGTGTCTATCGTCAGGATGTCTTGCAGTTGGCTCATGATCATTGTCTTGCTGGTCATATGGGGATTAAGAAAACTTTAGACAGAGTGCTGAGACATTTCTTTTGGCCTGGTGTGAAATCTGATGTTGCTGAGCATTGTAGAACATGTCATGTGTGCCAAACTATTGGTAAGCCCAACCAGAAGATTCTCCCAGCTCCTTTACATCCTATCCCTGCCATAGGAGAGCCTTTTGAGCGTATCTTGATTGATTGTGTTGGTCCCCTTCCTCGTACTAAATCAGGTAACCAGTACTTATTGACAATCATGTGTACAGCTACCCGGTTTCCTGAAGCTACCCCTCTACGTAGAATCACTGCTTCAGCCATTTCCAAGGCCCTTATTAAGTTCTTTACAGTGTTTGGCCTGCCAAGAGTTATCCAGACCGACCAGGGTTCGAATTTTATGTCCCGTGTGTTCTCTCAGGTTCTCCAGCAGTTGTCTATTGAGCACCAGACTTCATCTGCTTACCATCCAGAGTCTCAAGGGGCCCTTGAGCGGTTTCATCAGACCCTAAAGTCCATGTTACGAGCCTACTGTAAGGAGTTTGAGAAAGATTGGGATGAGGGAACCCCTTTGCTCCTCTTTGCAGCTAGAGAGGTCACTCAAGAGTCCCTTGGCTTTAGTCCAGCTGAACTGGTGTTCGGTCATACTGTGAGGGGCCCTTTGAAACTTTTGAAAGAGAGATGGTTGGCAAACCAGTCCCCCGCCACAAATTTGCTAGACTTTGTTTGTAATTTTCGGTCAAAGCTGAACAAGGCATGTGAGCTGGCGAGGCAGAACTTGGGGGAAGCCCAAGGACGGATGAAGGGGTGGTATGACCAAAGGGCAAAGCATCGAGCGTTCTCTCCTGGTGACAAGGTGTTGGTGCTGCTGCCACTTCCGGGATCTGCTTTGCAAGCTCGATTTAGCGGTCCATATGTGATTGAGCGTCGGGTGGGTGAGTTGGATTATGTGATAAAGACTCCAGAACGAAAGCGTAAAACACGTCTCTGTCATGTTAATCTGTTGAAACAGTACTGTGAGAGGAGCCAGGCTGGGCTCTCAGGGGTGAAGACGGTTGCTGTGCTGAGCACTTCGATTCCTGTGGGTGAAAAGGACATTGATGGTGTTGTTGAACGTGGGGTCTCTCGTGCTAGGCTTCCGAACTCAGAAATTGTAGCCAATTTGGAGGTCCATCTGTCTTATCTCGAGTCATCACATCGGTCCGACGTTATTGAGGTTATTTGTAAATATCCTGCCCTGTTCTCTGATGTGCCTACTTGTACCAATGTTCTCCAGCATGACATTGATGTCGGGGAGGCTGCACCTATTAGGCAACACCCTTACAGGGTAAATCCTGAGAAACGCCAGCTGATGAGCAAAGAAGTGGATTACATGTTGCAGCATGGCATTGCAGAACCTAGTGCTAGCCCATGGAGCTCCCTGTGTTTGCTGGTTGATAAGTCAGATCGCACACCTCGATTTTGTACTGATCTTCGCAAGGTCAACTCTGTCACAAAGCCTGATTGCTATCCTCTTCCCCGTCTAGATGATTGCATTGACAGAGTAGGGTCTGCAGCTTGTGTCACTAAGTTAGACCTCCTGAAAGGCTACTGGCAGGTCCCTCTTACTCAGAGAGCTCGTGAAATCTCTGCCTTTGTGACTCCAGATGACTTCTGTCAGTATACAGTTATGGCTTTTGGAATGCGAAATGCACCTGCCACATTCCAGCGGCTTGTTAACCTGGTGTTGAAAGGGGTTGCAGATTGTGAAGCATACCTTGATGACATAGTTATTTATAGCTCCACCTGGTCTCGGCACATAGCTCAGGTGGAGGAAGTATTTGGTAGGCTGGCTGCTGCCAATTTGACTGTGAACCTTGCCAAGTGTGAGTTTGGACAGGCCACTGTGACGTATCTAGGGAAGGTTGTTGGGCGGGGGGAAGTCTGTCCTATCGGCGCTAAAGTAGAGGCCATTTGCTGTTTCGGTGTTCCTACTTCTCGGCGTGAGCTGAAACGGTTTCTTGGCATGGCCGGCTATTACAGAAGTTTTTGCAAGAACTTTGCTACTGCGGCTGCCCCCTTGACTAGCTTACTTAGCCCAAAGGTCCATTTTGTGTGGACAGAGATGTGTCAGTTGGCATTTGAGAATCTGAAGGCCCTGTTGGTTAGTACCCCAGTCCTGGCTGCCCCTGACTTTAACAGGCCATTTAAACTGGCTGTCGATGCTAGTGATGCTGGGGTTGGTGCTGCCCTACTTCAAGACGACTCGTCAGGGGTTGAGCATCCTGTTTGTTATTTTTCAAAGAAGTTTGACATTCATCAGATGCATTATTCTACCATTGAGAAAGAGGCCTTGGCTCTTATCTCTGCTCTGGACCACTTCGATGTGTATGTCTCTTCCAGTCAGGTCCTGGTGGTCTACACCGACCATAACCCACTTGTGTTCATCGGCAGAATGAGGAACTCCAACCACCGGCTGATGCGATGGAGTCTGTTTCTGCAGGGCTTTAACCTGGAAATAAAGCACATCCGTGGAAGGGACAATGTGCTCGCAGATGCCCTTTCAAGGTCATAAGTGTCAGAAGCATATGTGATGCAACATTTCAATTTATTTTGGTGTTAATTTGTTGTGTGTAACTTGGCGGTTGCCTAGAGCAACCGTTTTAAGGGGGGGGGTGTTATGTGCAGATCTGCTCCTTGTTTTGCAGTGCTCCTGGAGCTCCTCCTTCAGCCCCTCCTTCTCCTCGTTACCTGGCACCTGCTGCTGCCTTAAAAGCCTGGGAGGCTTCACTCATGGGGGTTAGCTAAGCAGGGCTGGCCGCATGGCTCCCTTTCACCAGTCTGATTACCATTCGTAACAATAAACCCAGTTTTCTCATATTTAATCCTTGTTTGTCTACTTTATGTTACTTCCGTCGAGCCGGGTTGTAACACCGCCTGCCTCTGAATTGTGGAAGAACACAGACTGTCATCAATATGATGAAAAAATATAGCCATAAAGAGTGTGATTTGAGGAACAATCTCCGTTTCTCTATCTTCACATGATATATATATTGTCGTATCGCACAGCCCTAATGTGTCTATGTGTGTTTTTAGGGCCGCTGCGCCGTTTTCAGTTACTTTAAGTAATAATACAGGGAAACGGGACGACTAAGGAAGCATTAAGAACTTTAACTTATACTCAAACATGCAGCGGTAGCACAGTGAACAGATGTACACTGTTTATTGTAACATTGCTGCCATACATTATTTGTAAGAAAAGAGCATCCCCTTGATATATGAAAAATGTTTTGATGGAATAAGTTGTTTCATCTGGCAAAATAAGCCTTTTTTAACATATAGCTTGAAGGTGGTGTGTGTGTGGGTGTGTGTGTGTGTGTGTGTGTGTGTGTGTGTGTGTGTGTGTTTTGGTTAGAAGCTGGGAGCAGATGGAGGCATCACACATGAGTGAGTGATCGCCCTGATACATCTATGGGGGAAATTCCCCGACCACTACCAACTCCTCACACGTCCACATGCACAGCGCACACAGCCGCCACATAGAAGTGCTCAGAGTAAACCTTTACCATATGTGGGTCAGACAGTCAGAGAGCGAGAGGCTTTTCCTTCAGCAGCAACAAGACAGACAAAGAGCTATGGTGACAATGATGGAGGAGGCGTGACTCAAACACATTCACACACATACACACGCTGGAATGTCAGTGCAGCTGCTATCAAAACACAGTGTGTGTCTGGAGTGGGTTATTTTAAGGTCTGGGAAGGAGAGCTGATGTTAACTGACTTATCGAAAATTAACTTCTATTTCACAATATTGTAAAAAGCTTCACTGCTGTACGAAATTCGACTGTATACAGAAGGAACCCAGCTTTCTTCTTGATATCATGTTTTTTTTTTTTGTGTGTGTGTGTGTGTAAATATCCTAGCCCATGCCGAAGTGTCCTTGGGCAAGATGCTGAACTCTGAATGGCCCCTCATAGATGTTGAATGCACTAATTGGAAGTGGCTTTCGGACAAAACGTAATATTCAAGTACTCAATGGGCTAAATTACCTAGATGGAGAAAATGAAAAGAAAGCAGAGGAATGACAAAGTTTTTCCTCTTCATTTAGTTATGTGACTACCGGCAGCTCTCTCTCTCTCACACACACACACACACACACACACACACACACACACACACACACACACACACACACACACACACACACACACACACACACACACACACACACACACACACACACACACACACACACACACACACACACACACACACGCCTGGTTTTGAGTCCATCTCTCGTTTATCATCATTCAAATACTTTTGTTATAAAAAAAGGTCATTTGTTTTTTATTTTCTTAAGCACGAGATTAGCTGCTTGTCTTTATCTGCTACAACTTAGTTAACTTTCCAAATAAATCTGTTATGAGGCGAGTATTTGTTTTTGGCCGGAGCAGGATGTGATTTCCTGAGCAGTCTATTCATCTTACAACACAAGTGATACCGCAGCTTTTGGAAGCTGCACCTGAAAGGTTTGTCAAACATCCTGAAGCTTACATTAGGCACTCATCAATGCTGCCGTGTAATCCAGCGTATTCTGTCATATCAGGTTACTTGCTATGCCATCTCTTATTGTCTGGCTCTGGTATTCACCCGCATGTCTACACCATGGTTATTCATGTGTGAGCCTGTGGCCTTTCACCAGCAGAGCTTACAAAAGGTCAGATACTCTGAGAGACACACACACACACACACACACACACACACACACACACACACACACACACACACACACACACACACAGACAGAGAGAGAGAGAGAGAGAGAGAGAGAGAGAGAGAGAGAGAGAGAGAGAGAGAGAGAGAGAGAGAGAGCTATTGCCGTACAAATATGTAACAGGCTATGGAGGAACAGGAGGCAAGAAAAAACAAAGAAGAGAGAGAAGGAACAAAGCCAGAACCACATGTGATTGAATTCTCTCAGTTCCTGTGCTTGAGTACAATAAAATGTAAACATGGTGGAAGAAAGTGAGTCGCAAATTAAACCTATTCATCACTGTTAAGGCCTTTTAATCCGCATGCCTGTTGAAATTAAAAGACCTCGTCATAGCTCTATCCCTCTATCTCAGTCTCTTCCATCCTCAGCCTTCTCCTCTATTAGTTTCTCTCCAGTTCTCTCGCTCATCCCTCACAAATTCACCTCTGTTTTCCTTCCTCTCTACCTTTCCTCCCTCCCTCCTCTCTACCTCCAAATTAAATGCCTTTAGCTAGCGGTTGTCAGATAAGTGTGTGTTGCGAGTCGCTAGACACAGCGCAGCAGAGGCTTTTCATCTTCCGACCATCACTAAATCACAGTAACTCAATCATATGCATGGAGTTACACACTCGCACACACAAGGCTGCGTGTGCACTGCGTCTGGAGAGGTGCTTTACTATGACTGATTTTATCAGCTGTCTTGCAAACGGGGGAAGAAATTGCACCACAACATTATCATACACAATAAGATGAGACTCGAAGATAGAGCTTTCCAATTGAATGCCTTTTTAGTGTCGCCATTCAAACGAGAAAAGACCTCCTCCTACATTGAGACGCAACTCAAATCCCTTATGGGAGATCTCAACCGAAACAATATTACACATTTAAATCAAAGACTGCTGAGAGGATATTTATGTTAAAGACAATGTGCGCACATTTAAAGATTACATTTAATATACATGCAGTTATGGGTGCATGTATATGAGACATGATTCCCGCAGTGGCACTGGCATCTGTGAACCACTGCTAACCAACCAAGTCACAGAGAAAAAGTGAGAGCTCTGCTAACAAGCTGCAAGTCTTATCAGACACAGGAAGGTGGCAAACTAAACAAAGACTGTGAAGAGTGCTGGATGCAATGAGGGGGGACAGATGCTATCGTATACAGCGTGTGTATGTGGCTTTGAACAGAGAAGTGGAGCACATACAAACACAGGAAGAGATCGGCTGGGGAGTAGAGTGTTTGTATTGAGCGCGTGTGTGTGTGTGTGTGTGTGTGTGTGTGTGTGTGTGTGTGTGTGTGTGTGTGTGTGTGTGTGTGTGTGTGTGTGTGTGTGTTGTGGGGGAGGTTGGGTTTGTATGAAGTGTGTCTGCATACAAAGTGTGTGAGACAGTCTATCAATTTGCATGTGTAGCAGAATGCTTGCGTGCATTGAATACAAGCGAGTGTGCGATTGTGTGCATGGAGTTAATTTAAATCAGTCACACTGAAAAGGCATCAATTAATAGCTTGAAAAAAAATTATGAATAGAACAAACACACAAATACACACACACACACACACTCCTTCTCCTGATGTGACACTATGCAGTGCCGCTTGACCTGCCATCTACTGACTAGATCAGCCCTTCACTGGGATTACAGCGACTAGCATCTCATCTTCCGCTGTAATTACCACGGTAGGTGTGTATATGTGTGTGCACGCGTGTGAGTCTTCCTGTGGGAGAGCCACAGTGATTACATGGCCACTGGTGCCTCTAATAGCATCTTTTAGGGAGAGAGAGAAAGAAAAGGAGCGATGGGAGGAAGAGATGAGTGATTTCCATCTTTCATGGGAAGGAACAGAATTATGGCGGAGGAATTCTATGGTGGTTAAGATGTGGGTGTGTTTTGACTGTGCCGTCATGTAAGAGTGTGTGCTTGTGTGTGTGCCATGTGTGTGCAGATGTTTGTAATGGATGTAACACAAGAGGCTAATGGGAGACAGGCCAAAACCACACCTCAGTGAAATGTGTGCCAAACCAGTCCTGGCCACAAATGCCTGCCTCGCCTCCACCTCTTTCATTTCTCCATCTACCCCACAGTTCACTTAATTTCACACCCCCACCCCTCCAATCCCCCCCCCCCTTTATTTTTGTTCCGACACTTTCCGTCTCCCCTTTATCTTCCTTTTTCTTCAAGTCCTCGCCCAGTCGTCAAGCTGAATCTTCCTGTCCTGTTTTCCAAAACAGAATAACAAACTAAAAACCTGAGTCAGCTCTTGCTCACACCACAAACATCCATGACAGAAAAACACAACTGAGGAAGAGCAGAAAAAGAGAAGTTGATGTAAACAAGAGCAGAAACCAGCAACATCATCAGCTGGTTACACAGAAATATAAAAAATGAGGTTACCTGTAACAATGGGAAGCTTTAGTGGCTTGAATGAGGAGATTTTGGGGGGAGGGGAGTAATGACAGAACACACATGCGTGTGCGGCACACACACACACGCACACACAGCGTCTGGCGGTTATAAAGAATGTGGAATGCAGATGGTGTTTAAAATGAGTTTTTATAGCGTGGTTTAGAGCGATTTACAGCAGCAGTTGGGCTTGTGTGATTGCCTCTATGTGTGTGTGTGTGTGTGTGTGTGTGTGTGTGTGTGTGTGTGTGTGTGTGTGTGTGTGTGTGTGTGTGTGTGTGTTTAATCAGTGAGTGGCAGTCTGCTTGCATGGTACACTATTCAGAACGTGGTCCTGTGAGTTTAATATTCCAGTAAGACAAACCAAGGCACCATAAGACGCACAAACAAATACGCTATCCCTTATTTTTCCAGTGGAGCAGTGGAATGGAAATATGTAACTTTTTGGGGCTGGATATTTAAGTTAAGTTATTAAAATATAAACACATTGATCAACTAATCGTCCCAGCATTTAAATCATTCAAATAATGATGCTGGGATTTTTCATCTTAAAACTAGTTTTACCCACATGACAGACCTGTTTTTCAGTGTCTGTTAAACATTGTAGAGGGAGGTCAAAAGTGCAGGCTAAGGGAAAGGTATTGCGTGTGAGGGTTTAGGGATAGCTGTGTGTGTGTGCGTGTGCGTGTCTCCTGGTTTCTGTAGAAGAGAGGAGGAGGCACATTCCTGAAATGACTGCCCTGATCCTGCTCCTTAACACAATCTTATATAGCCTTATCAACTGCTTTGTGTGTCTGTGACTATTTGGATGCCTCTGTGTGATTGAAAACATGTAACCTATGTGGACATGTACATCAGTCTAAATTTGTCCGCCAACACACTCATGTATAAATGGGAACAAGAAAGACATTGGAGCGGAGAAGAGATGATTGGGACAAAACCTATGTCCCCAATTAGGTAAAAGCATATTTTTGGTTGAGTGAAAGTTAGTGTTAGGTTAACTCTCAAGTAATGAATACAAGTCTCTGTGGCAAAACGTGCATGTGTAGGTTTAGTTCCACCACATGCAAAAAAGACACAGGACAGTGTCAGTGGGGCAGAAAAAACACACTGGGAAAAATGAACTTTGGGTTTGAGTCAAAAACAGCTAAATGTGTGTTGCTTTTGCATTTTCATGATAATGTGGTGTGTGATCTGTGGGTCTGGTGGGGTTTCTGCAACTATAGCTTGACACAGCTGGACTCTATTTGTGTTTGTCCATGAGGCTGAACTCTTGTTTTTCTTGGCATGGGGCTAAATATAACTTAGACTGGAAGAGAGATGCCGTAATGGTTGAGGTTATAGAGCTGTTTGAATCTGGCTGATGGTCACAGAGGGTGCGTAAATGTTTCAAAACTAAAACTATCTACTGTAAATGAGGTAACTTGAGCAAGTGCATATTTGGGCCAATACATCCACCAGGAGTGGTGAGGTAAAGTTTTTAGTATTTTATGGCAGAATTTAATATTTTGTATACACCCAATATATGACATAGCTGTGGAATGTCTCTCTTCCTTCAGTGAAAGGCACCCATTCTCTATCTCCACCCAAGCAAATACAACATCAGTTCCTGCCTGAAACCAAAACCCTGAGTAGGCATTATGGCATGAGAAAATATAGCCGTTTTCTTCTCCACACCCAGCTTTCTCTCCCTCCCCAGGTGAAGCCACCCGCTTTTTCCCCTTAGATAGCTAACTTTTCTTTGGTGAGAAGCCAGAGGAAAGTCCCTGGCTTGTGTTCGGGCCTGGTGCCACCTCTGAAACCAGAGGAGTAGAGGAGAAGGAGAGAAGTGGGACGATTGCCACTGACAGGAACACAAGTGAGAGTCAGATCAATGAGGCGATCACACCTCCCCTTCACTATTTCAACACTTTTTCCTCCATCGCTTCAGCTCTGTTCATTCAGTATTTGTCCCGACTTTACATTTTTTATATCTCTCAGCCATCTTCTCTGCCGGCTCAATCCGCTCTCCTAGTGTGCTGTAATGGTCCACAGGGGCGGTCTTGGCTGCTGCCCACCAAATACAAAACGAGGATGACTGATTCGCGAGCCAAAAGACTGGACTGGACAGAGAGGGCGGAAAATGTGTGTGTGTGAGAGAGAGAGAGAGAGAGAGAGAGAGAGAGAGAGAGAGAGAGAGAGAGAGAGGCAAAGTGGAAATGAGTGAGGTCCAGTACAAGCTGAAACGAAACAATTAAACAACTGAAGGATGAGAAAGAGACATCGAGCTGCTTAAGTCCTCCACTGGGAGGAGAGGGAATAAGAGACCACACAGTTCTAACTGGACCCTGTTGAAATACACTCTGTGGTGTGTGTGTGTGTGTGTGTGTGTGTGTGTGTGTGCGCTGAAAGAAAAGGACAGCTATGGAGAATACATGGTGACATTTAGCAGATGTGCACGCAAATCTTCAAAATATTGTGATTTCTCAATATTTGACCTTCCCTTTTATGGGTTATTATGAATTTGAATGAGCTAATTCAGCATCTCTTGTGGCTAATAGGTCATTTTTGGGTCAAAAGGTAAAACTGACAGCAACAGAGTAGTCATAAGACCAAAGAGGGAAGTAAAAAAAGACAGCCATGTACTGGTGTGTGTTGATTAGCAGCTGTGACATTTAAAACAAGGATATGGCTGTTATTTTAACTTTTAATTTAGGCTACATACACACAACTACGTTTTAGTTTAAAAAAGGGTGTTTTAACCCTAACCTTAAGCGAAAATATGTGACTGTGGTATTGTTTCCAAACAAACAGGTATTGCCCGTCCATACAACAATGCAACCCTGACGTTTTCAAACTAAAATGGTAGCACTGTGGGCAGCAGGCGTAAACGTAGCAACTATGATGCGTTTTAAAAGTAAGATGTAGAAGAGTGTTTACTCTCCTGTCCACCAATTGCTACAGAAAGTAGTTTTTGACACTTTGTCCCTCTCAGAAAGTTCGGCCCAAACCATAGACAGATGAATCTACAGTACCTGTTTGCAGGAGAGATTATCATTAGGGGTTTTAATAAGTACAAATTTATGTCTCGTCTCCCTTCCGAGGTTAATACACAGAACCAGAAAGTGATTTAAGGAGCTCAGGGCTAATAAATCATTCATCCACCACATTACAGTCGATGAAAAGCGATGGCGGATACAATGAACCAGGAAATGGCTACAGCTTTCTAGCCGCTGGGCCCAGCTGAGCATCTATATGTGGGCTGCGAGCCTGGCGTGCTGCTCTCACATGATGTTTAATAATATCTCTGCTGCTCCACTAGAGCCACTTTACACTTTCTTATGTAACTGCAGGGGGTCACAGACAGCACAAGCAGAGAGACACTATGGCTGAGGAGGTGTAGTGTATGTTTAAACTTACAGCAATACAAACCACAAAGTGCCTCAGCTAGAGCATGCACAGACACGCACGCACACACACACACACACACTCCTGCCATAGCAGCAGTGTCTGAGCAGCTGGTAAAACCAGGTGGAGGACAGATGCTCTGCTTCTGGTTTGGCCTGTAGCCATGGTAACATGGGACCCGACCAATGGCTGTTCTCTGGGGAGGAGGTAGGGATGGCTCTGGTTGACACCCAAAGCCATCCAGATGATATGGCCCACCCACGTTCACCCACATTCCTGTCAATACTGACAATTAGACGCTGTAAAGGACTTGCTGCATGTCTCTGTGTGTGCCTGATTTCTTCCTGGGCTGTGTGGCAGTCGCACAATTAGCACAAGCAAGTTTGAGAACATTCAAATCAAAAAGGACAATAGAAAGAAAACAATGTTTGTTTTTGCTAACTTTGTAAGTTTGTGTGAGTCTTTTGTTTTCAACAGTTTGTTTCCCAAATGGAGAATCTGTGTTTACATGATTTGCATTACATGAAACTGTAACTACAATATTATGTTGTAATGTGTTGAAAGGGCTGAACTTGAGAGCAGTCCCACAGGCTCCAAGTACAAACACAGAGAAGGGCAAAGTTGTGGACAAAAAGAGGTACAGAGAGAAACACAGAGACCCAGAAAGGAAAGAAGATGAAGAAAATAAGAGGCTAGGTAATGAGTTTGAAACCTTTGAAATCAGAGGTTGCTTGCTGCCAATTACTAACAGATAATGTGTGTGTGTGTGTGTGGTTTGGCTGTTTGAGTGAGGGACAGAGATGAATGTAAACACAGGGAGAGTTTGTCTGAAGTGGTGGCCAGCCGGGTCAACTCTCATTCCTCTATGTCAGCAAGGGGGAGTGGGCGGCTGGTTATGGAAATACAACCACAGCAGATGATGAATATGGGACATGGGGATGTCGGAAATGAGTCAGTTTTAACAGTTTTAACAGTTTTAACAGGGAACAGAGTCGGGATGCATCTGAGCTGAGTCAGGAACAGGAACAGGAAGGAAGAAGTGACATACAGACAAATTTGTAATCTGCTCTGTTTTTCTCTTTACCTCCAACTGGTGAGTCTGCCAGTCTCATCAGTGTCGTGATGAGTGATGGTCAACTTGAAATGAGAAAAATCTAACCAAAAACCATAAAGTGACTTGGGAAATACTGGTTCTCAAATACACTCCTTAGAACTTTGTCCTGAGACAGTTTGTGATCATTCGAGTTTCTGACACTCACTAAAACTGACCCAGATTTGGACTCATGGACAGTTGAGTTTATGTGAGATATTTGGCATTTGAGCCAACATGATCAAACAGGTCAGTCAAAACGTTTGGGCTGCACATGTTGG
Organism: Hippoglossus hippoglossus; assembly: GCF_009819705.1. NCBI lineage: Eukaryota > Metazoa > Chordata > Actinopteri > Pleuronectiformes > Pleuronectidae > Hippoglossus > Hippoglossus hippoglossus. The sequence continues at coordinate 19,485,228 of NC_047155.1, read as the reverse complement.
ACATGCATGGTTGAATAAATGTGTCAAACAGACCTTCACAACTCTGTAGATGCAGAGAGTATAATTTTGAGTTTCACCCACATACTGACCAGAGAGAGGAGGTTTTTCTGTTATCGTGTTCTAATGTTTTGTTGCCTTGTTTTGAAAGTTTGGTAGTTTAATGAAAAAATTCCAAAGAGCAACATCCTCTCTTCCCCTGAGGACACAGCCATGACCATCTCATAGATTTTGATGTGCACTCACCGATCTTACAATTGTGAATAGGTTACTACTAAAATGGTGTCCTGTATGATATTAGGTACAGGAAGTTAAAAGATCATTTCATAAGAACATAAACTTGTGGCAGAGAAGTTTTTTTTATGCAGGTTGTCCAAATATATCATAGTTGAGTTATATGATCTGCTTGTTCACATAAAATGAATATGAAAACACCACTTGGCTAATAGATATAAGAACATATATCAGCAAATCAAATATAACATATTCTGACTCATACATACTTGGTGGCAGTGTGAACAGCATCGCTTGATAAGAAATGGCAAAGGCATCAGGATACTGTGCGCCACCATCAGCATCTGAGGAAACGCCTCCAGTGTTTATGTGTGTGTCCCTGACAAAGCAGCCTGTGACACATGCCACTGAGCATTAAATCTCCCCATCCTCTTTCTTTTCAGGCTGCTTTCTAACCAGCTCTCTCGTTCTCCTTCCTGAGGGCACTCTACTTAAAATAACACTGAAACAAAAAAGTGGAAGTGAGTGAAAATTATGTTGGAGTCAATGTGCGCAACCTCCTTAACATACACAGGGAACATCCTTCAAATGGTGAGAAGACTTTCCTCGGACCAAAATGGTCGAGAGTGGAGAAGAAAGCACGGCAAAGTTTCCAGACGGTCAGCTGAGAGCACTGGACTGTCACAAGATTTCTTTTTATAGAAGTGCTCTTTGTTGTGCCTCCTTCTTTCTGACTCTCCCACTCTAACACACACAACCAATTTTTCAGTTGGCTGATAATATCGGCCAGAATCTATGTTTTTTTTTTTTTTATTTAACATCTATATATTTGGTTGAAATTATGGTTTTGGTTTTATTTATAATAAAGTTTATGGTTAAACTGTAAATTATAAAGCCTCAATAACATTTCTTTAGCAATATGTTTTTAGTTTCGTATATGTATCAATTTACTCTATGGGTATCAGCTGCTGAAAATCCATATCGGTCTGGCTCACACACACACACACACACACACACACACACACACACACACACACACACACACACACACACACACACACACACACACACACACACACACACACACACACACACACACACACACACACACACACACACACACACACACACACACACGAACATGTGCCAGCTTATCTTGCCCTTTCACTCCCCCCTGACTCTCCCACTGCCCAACACAAAAAGACAGGAAGTGTGTATGAGCAGAGGAAGTTGTCCATACAGAAAATGGAGGAAATCCTTCGTCCTGGATTACTTTCTCACACACAAACACTCACACACACACAAAGACAATTACACTAACATGCAATCGAAGAGATGCGGCGTGATTGGAGGTGGAGTTAATTATACAGTGACACACAGGCACGCACACATTCACACACACTCTAATGACTCTTTTCCAGCTATGCTTACTTGACTTGAAGCCACGGAGAAATTAAATATTCGCTCTTGCACACAGTCTGTGTTGATACCATACAATGTGTAATTTATGTGGGTAGATTAAGTAAAAATCAAAGAGCATTACACTGGTATTGAACTGACACACACACTAGGTACAGAGGAAAGAAAACACATAATGACACACCAGGACCAGCATGTATGTCTCTCAGTGTCCCTTTCTCCCGACTCACACACAAATACACATTTTATGAAACTACAAAGAGAAAATGCACACTAATAGATTCCTTAAAGGGTAACCACACGTTGCTATTAGGTCATTATACACAGAAGGAGCCTGAGTGCTTGCTCACTCATCCCCTTCCACTCACAGGAAGAACCATTCGCGTCCCAGCAGATCGGACACACACACACACAAACACACACCATTAGGCAGCAGCATGAGCGCTCAGCGGGATTTAGAGGACAATTAAAAAGCTCAATTAGTCTTATATTCTTATTTCCAGAGATGAGCGTGTTGCAGATGGCGTGGCTCGCTCTCTGCGTCTAACAACACACTTTGCTGGTTTTCTCCTGGGAAACAACACAGGGGAGGTGCAGAGAGAAGACTGAGGGATTTGATGTAAATATGTCTAATGGTGGTGCGTTTGCCAGGCTGTTGAGATAAGTGCCCAATGAAAACGTATCACAAATCCTTAAAATGCAATATTGCTGATGCTAATATGATATCGCAGCTTTTCAAAAGGCAATTCACATCTATGGCTTGAAATCCCTTTGGTAATGTTTGCTCACTCAGTGATTCTGCAGATACAGTGTCTGTGTCTTTACACAAATACATTTACAGCCTTGTTTTGTTTTGTTCTCGTTCTCCGTCATTTCCTCCCCCTGTCCTTAAACTATTTACAATCCTGCTTTCCCAAGCGCCGCCTATGCTCTAGCCTTTCATTCCAGATTTCACCCCTTTCCTTCTTTTCTTTCTCTCCCTGTTTGTTTACATCATTTCCAGTAAAAACCAAGTGGAACAGTCCCATTGTCTTCGTCGCCTGCATCCTCCAAATCTTCCAGTGCCAAGTCTGTTGAGTCAGCCGCTGCATACTTTTACTATTTGTGTGTAATTGGATTAATAGCTGTAGGCCAGGTCACGAACTTTGAATGGACAATACCTTTCTATTCAATAAAACACACAAGGCACAGAGAGAGAGAGAGAGAGAGAGAGAGAGAGAGAGAGAGAGAGAGATATGCAAGAGGCAGATGTTCCAACCTGTAGCTTTTCCACAGCAGATCTGAGGAAGAGCGATGCTTCACTGTCCGCCCTAACTGAGTGCACACACATAGAAACACACACTCTCTCTCTCTCACACATGCAGAGAGGCCAATAAATTCAAACAAGCACAAAACAAGCACAAAACAATCCCTGCAGCGGACATTTTGGGAGGGACGGCTAATGCCAGATAACACACCAAGTCCCAGAGTTCATCTGGAGGTAAACCTGATTCACGGTGCAGGAGGGCCAGTGAGGCCGTTCCTCAGCGATTGAGGAACTTGGCAGCAGTTGAACGGCTTTTGTTGTCATTCAAAGTGTCAGCTTCTCTTCTACTGTGACAGCAATACACATATTTCTAAAGCAGCTGGATTATTTGGAAGGATTTATTTTTATTAATACAATTTTTGAGGGTTAAATGTGTTGTCAATGCTGTGATTTATTGTCAGAGTCATTCAAGTTTAGCAGGAAATGGAGGAGATTGGTGGTTGGCTCGGTCTCATTCTGCTGGAGAATTATTCCTGCTTTCTGTCCAACTGCTTGTTCGTTGTAGAACTGTTGTGTTTCCCTATAATATTTTAAGATCTAGAACTAAAGTGCCTTGAGATGATGTATGTAATGATTTGGTCACTACACAAATAAAGTTAAATTGGCCTTCATACACTTATAAAAATCGAACAATAAAATGGGAAATGTGGTTATGTGGATAACAACAAATATGTAAAATGTAATATGAGACTTTGTCCTGTTATTATATACATCACTTTGTGAACTGATGTTGGACAGAACCTGACAAAGACTGACGGTATTATTTCTTGTGACAAACAACTCCTGAACATGAGAGCAAATACTTTCCAGCTGATGGTTCACAGGTATTCACAGGTTCATCTTTGACAAATATCAGAAATCATTTAGCCCAAAGTCTACCTTCTCTTCTCCCCTCTAACTCTTCCTTTCCTTTACTTCCATGTCTTTTTCTTTTCGTCTAGCTAGCTAAGCCTTTCTAGCAGCCAACTATTGAGGTCTGACAGAGCGCTGTCCTCAATTTACACCATCGCCTTGCTTTACAAGCCCTTGTTCTTTCTTTCCCTCCATCCTCCTTAAAAATCACATGGAGGATGGGCTGTAGCCTACGGCAGCCTGCGTGAAACAGGGATGAACACACATACACAGAGGGAGCAATACATCCAGGCGCTCACAAGTACATGCGGAACAATTTCCGTTCACCCACAAATGCAAGAGCAAGAACTGTGGCACATATGCACACACACACACACACACACACACACACACACACACACACACACACACACACACACACACACACACACACACACACACACACACACACACACACACACACACACACACACACACACACACACACACACACACACACACACACACACACACACACAGGGCGTGTGCTAACTCAGAGCTGGAGTTGAGAGGTCCCAGTGGGAAAACCCACTTTCCGGAACATTTTACCCAATTTGCATCGCTCCTGGCTCCATTGCTCTCTTTTAGGAGAGGAGAATGAAGAACAAGTCGCAGAGTGTCTGTGTGTGTGTGCGCGTCTGTATGTGAGCTACTGACTACATATGTCTCTGAGGGGTGTCATAACTAAGGAGACAAAACATGTATGTCAGCTAAGTCAATACTAAGAAATACGCATCTTTTAATGCTTGAGAAGAAAAATAAATGCTTGTTTGTGCGTCATTCAAACTGACTCAGTGAAGGATTCAGGTCAGGTTTGACTAAATGTTGAATGTTGTATAAATGTTCTCCTTAATAAATGGTATTCACACATCAACACTACTGGACTTAACAGACTATACTGGATTGGAATCAGAAGCTCACAAACTGATTTTTGTGAAGATCAATGATTTCATAACATCAGGACGTACCTCTCGTGGCTTTTACAAGGCCCCACACACACACACACACACACACACACACACGGGATACAGTGATGCAGGAGCAGTGCATTAGAGAGATGATGCAATGAGAAGAGCCAGAGCCACAAGCAATCAGTCTGATTAAGTGTGTGTGTGTGTGTGTGTGTGTGTGTGTGTGTGTGTGTGTGTGTGTGTGTGTGTGTGTGTGTGTGTGTGTGTGTGTGTGTGTGTGTGTGTGTGTGTCTTCTCTTCTCCTGTGCTCCAGTTCTCCTGTAATCCCTCACTCACCCCTTCCTCAGAGGAATTGGGTTGTTTTTCCAAGGTTTTACATTATATCATTATATCATCTGGTTTGTACACGTGTGTCAAAAGTACAGCTGCTAATTCTTCAGGGGACCCAGAGAGGACGATAGGTAGAAAGGTAGAAGGATAGAGAATGCATGAATGGATGAGGGGGTGTCCTTGTGGTTAGTGAACCACATGATTAACTCTGCGAAAACATGGCTGACATAATGCACATAAATATAACATGCACCACTGATGTACATGAGAGGATGTGACTATATAATGGTTGAATTATACTATTGTGTTTCTTTCTATATAAAAACCTCTTTCAGCATATATCTGCTGTTTTCATTGTGTGGACAGAAAACTTTCAGCAAATAAAAAACATTTTCAAATCAGGCCACATTACTATGAACAATACGTCTCAGCGGATCTTTATTTTCTGGCCTTAGAGGTCACTAACAATTACAATCCTACCTCTTCATCAGAGGGCCCAATCGAAACCTAATTTCCCTTAAAGCATGCCTCTTAACTCTAATCACCTAGAGGGACAAACAATAGCCAGGAGCTCGTGAGTCGCACCTTCTCCCAGATTAACTCACCTCAGGCCCTTTCCAATAACTCTAAGTGGCTTTGTGCCTCTAATGTGCCCCTTGATTTTCAATGATGGAAAAGTGGAGCATGCATGTTGGGGGAAAAAGCATTTGTGACTTCTGTTAAACACAGGAATGTCAGTGTGATGAGATGTCAGCGATGGCATGCTAGTACAGTGTTGTGTCACGAGAGCAGACATACCAAGCTAATTGAATTTAGTGTACCGGCCTTTGTTGTGATTATTTCTGCAAGACGTCTACAGTATAAAAGTCTGTTTTATTATATTCAAGATGAATCATTGCAAGTAAAATGAATAATAATTATTAGCGTGACTGGTTGCAGTTTTCAAAGATGTGTGCATGTTCAGTGAATACGTTAATTTGATTGCAAGGTAAAGCACCAACATAAATCTGCACTATTGTCATTTTTACTACCTGGAATAAAAATCTCTGTCTATGTCATACGATCTAACTAGAAAGAATAAGTATCATAAATGGCATTATATCGTGACCCCCGGCGCTGATGTTGAATCATATTGTGAGGTCCTTGACACGTTCATACATACAGTGTGGCAGAAGTCTCCGAAGGTGAGTCAAGCACAAATGCTGTCGTGCCAGTCAAAGTGCATGAACTTTATCCGGCTGCTCTCTGTCTAACACATACTTCACTCCCAGCGGCAGCCTTGACCCTCTTGCCTTCTTTTCACTCTACTGCATCACTAAATGCAGCCATTTTGGCTCCCGTAGGGCCCATGATAGAGCTCTGGTCGCCTCCTGGCCACATTCACACCACTAGGCCTGTAATGAAACTATGGATTTTCCATCGGAGCCCTGACACTTACTGCCTGTTTGCTGGGCATCCAGTCTATTCTGTGCTATTCTGTGCAGTACATGTGGACAGGAAAAGTAAGAGGATTTAACTACTGCAGCACCATCTGTATAATTTGTTCACATCTTTTTGGCAATGGTAAAGCATTATTTAGGTGAAGGCAGCTTTTGACTTACATTAAGGGAAAATATGGAGAGAGAAAAATCAATCGCAGTTTATACCAGATTGTACAATTCGTATGTCCCAATATACTGTATTACATTATCACTTTTATTGATCTATAAAAAACAGAATATTAACATCATGTATTGCAATTTTTTGTGCAGTAAAAATCCTATAGTGTAGTTGTAAGCAGATGTGATATCAAAGCATCAAAAGCCGTTTTCAGACATGGCCTGTGGGTAAAATTGGAGAATTGGCTACGGAGTTTACCCAGAGTTTGCCTTTCACACATGCACAACACAGCGGAAGGTTCTCTGCACAGACGCGTTCACAACAGCATCAAATCCTCTGCATTATTCAGGCGAGAGGTGGTTAAGCCGGGTGCAGCAGGCAGAGACAGGAAACGTCATTTTTGCGTCTGTCGCGCATTAGAAGCCTCATCAGCCCCCCCCCCCCCCCCCCCACACACACTCACTAGCGGTGATTCCAGCGGGGGATCCCTTGCTGTGGTCACACATTGACTTCTCCTGGATTTCTACAGACTTCGTACTAGGAGGCCAGGCAGTGAAAGTCAGCAGAAACTTCTGAGCATCTCACTCGGACATTTGCGTTCACACTTGCACCTCCTCCTGAGAAATGACTGCAGAGTTCGGTGCATGTCTGAAAGTAGCTAAAGAGTGTAGACTGAATCCTGTGTGTTGTGCATGGATGAGCACGTCCTCACACACAGAGCTCATCTTCAAGCGCACAAACATGAACAGAATGCACATGCCAAGGGAGTTAATGAGCATGTGTGCTGCTGTCTCTGCATTTTCATCTCTTTCTCTCACATTTCTCTCCTCACACACTCGTACAGACACACACATGCACACAGGGGTAAACATGACCTACAAGCCCACTTATTTCGAACCCCAGTTGAAACTGCATTCCCAGCACTGTGCAACTCTAACACTCAGCAGTGTTGCAGCAACCCACTTTCAGTGTTGTGACTGTGTTCATATCCCCCTGCCTGCACCACAAACATCAATGTGCCTGTGACACACTCCCTCTCTCTCTCTCTCTCTCTCATTCTTCCTCTTCCTCACTATCGCCAACCGTGGCTGCCCTGACTACTGTTGCCATGGTAACCAAGGAGCAGGCCCACCACGGGGGATTTGGAGACGACTTGGAGTACAGACCCCTATGTTATTGGAGCCTTATTATTGGGTGTGTATTAGTGTGTGCTAGGGTATGACTGTGTTTATTGCTGTGTGCTCACAGCACTGTGATATCTCTTGCACAATAAAAAAAGAAGATCCCTCGCAGGGGCTTCGGTACAGTCAAAAGCCGTACCCTCACGGTGACACAGGAGGACAAATACAATTTAGAGGGAGCACTGAAAGCCAGGCGTATACACATGTTAACCATCAGACCTGTCACTGACTTAACTACACAAGAATACAATAAAAGGGAATCTGAGTGAAGAAGCCCATCCTGTCACGTTCTCCCCCTCGATCTAATGAACACACCCTCAGTGCTGGCCCTACCCATTCCAAGGTTATCAGTAATCCAATAGGTTCGCTGGAAGCAGGCAGTTTCCCAGAAACACAGCCGATATTCTGAATGTAGAAACATCCGGAAAGAATTCCTGGGCAGTGACACTGAGTCCCCTTGCTTCCTGTCTTTCTTTATTACAGGATCAAGGGTTTCCTTCCTTTCTGCACCTGATCTTTTTTTCTATCTTTCTATTCCAATCATATTTTTTTCTTTTTTTGAGTAAATAGTTGATTTGTGTAACACACAGTTACGTGTCCAGACGTGCTTACTCAAATGTTATTTCCATACAGATAAAGGCATAACGCTCCAAAACTGACATGCAATCATGTTCTAAAACACCCTCACTGCCACATTAAAGAAACTGTCCACCATGTTTTCAGAGATAATGCACACACACGCCATGGTTGAAAATATCTAGCATTATTTCTGGGCCACTCGTTCCCTGCGAGTGACCCATAAATAGACAGCACAAGGCTCTTATGGATGATAACACATAGCTGGGAGTCCTTAGGCTGAAGCTTGGAGCAAACTCTGACTGAAGATGCAGCTTGTTGGGTTTAAGCACACGGGTACAAGGCATGTTGGCTGAGGTTACACAAACTTAACCTCAGTTCTTCACTAATGACAAATAATTCAAATTTGAGATCCACTGAAAAGGACTTATAGATTGTTTACTGTGCAGGAAAGTGGTCCATAAAGTATCGACAGGATGAGTTAACAAATCCATATAATGCAAACCACTGTACGGTATGGTGTGCACATGCAAACATTATCTGGTGCTGCAGTTCACGCAAGGTATAGTGTGCTGTGCTCATGGACTTTCTATATATCTGTACTTATTATCATGTTTCCTGCCTGTTTTTCTTATTGTGTGTGTAGCTGTCGTTAATGAGTAGGTGTGTAATAATGTGAGTGTGTGTGTATGCAGCCTCTCCCCGGGGACCCTGTTTGCAGTGCTTTAATTAGCTTAATCCACCAGCAACACATGAATAGAGGAACAGAGAAGGAGAGGGGTGGCTGGAGAGAGAGGTGGCAGAGAGAGAAGGGTAGACAGAGGAGAATATCTCTTTCCCATGCCATTTGTTACTTGCCCTCCAAAAAACACACGCACACGCACACACACACACACACACACACACGCACACACACACGCACACACACACCTCCATCTTGGCTCTTGGCAGTGTTAGTTGCTGGCCAGATCATTGTAAAAACCCACGGGGAAGAGGAAACTGTCTCCAAAATGGCCACATGTGCTGTTGACAGCCAACTCAACCATTTCCACAAAGACGCCCCATTCAAGCAGCAGCCCAGCAAAATGTCCAATTAAATATTAGATCAAGGAGTAAATGGTGTGTGTGTGTGTGTGTGTGTGTGTGTGTGTGTGTGTGTGTGTGTGTGTACTCAATATTATAGAGAGGCTATGGAGGACATTGTTGGGAGTGCCTATGTACCTTGGTAGGCTAACTTAGCAATGAAAACCAGTCTTTGTGGCCAAGACCATTTTAGGATCTGGGAAAAGTTAAGGAGGGTTGTAAAGAAGTTGGGTCGAGTGAGAATAAGATGGGAGGAGAACGACAAAGACTGTACTGGGAACGAGTGGGAGGGGAGCGACAGTGTGAGTGAGAGAGAGGACTGGGGGAGGGATGGGAGGAAAGAAGATGCACAAACAAATGCTAGCCTTGGGAATAGATGCAATCAGCTCAGTCAGTCAGCTAATGACTAATTCCATGGAGAACAGAGAGGAGCAGAAAGAGAGTAGTAATAGTGTGAGTGAATCAAAGAGAGGAAAAACAGAGGGGCTGGGTAAGAGGGAGCAGAAATGAATGGGGAATGAGAGATGGGGAGAAGAGAGATAGATGCAGACATGACTAATTAAAGACCATCAGTTTGAAACATTTGAACCAAAGGAAAGGATGGATAAATATTTTACCATGAAGAGGAGACAATGAGCTCTCAGTCTGTCTCTCTGAGAGACTGTGGATGGGGAGAGAAGGTCGAATTCAGGAAAATACAAAAGAGAGAGACGGTGAAAAAGAAATAAGAAGCGGAAGTAACACTCTGTGCCCAATGAGCCTCCTCTTAAATGCCTAATTCTTCATTTTTAAGGGCTTAGCAGATGGAAATTGTAAAGCCACGAGGTCAGCTGCACCAATAATAGAGCCATTAGCTGTTTCTTTGCTAGCTCCACTTACACTAAAAACAAGAGCTGTAGCCACTGCTGGAATAACAGTTACTGCTCTTAATTAGCACTAAATGAAATCTCGGCTCACTAATTAGAATGGACTTGCTGCCCTGCAAACAAGAACTAATAACAAATGAGCCAAAGAAACTCGAGTAAGTTCACTTTAGCCAACTGCTACCCTTAAAGATTAGCTCGAGGGCATTAGACCAGCATGGGGGGATTGGCTTTCCGCTTGGCTATCACCAACTCTTATCTTAACGGGATTAGCCACAGGGTTAGTGCAATGTGGCTAGCAGTGGTCAGGAGGCGAGCCGGGTAAAAGCAGGGAGTACGGAGGCAAGTTACCAAGCCAGCCAACACTGTGACGAGGCTTTAGGCTAAACCTATCCCCTCAGGGAGACGCAGGCGGGGTGGGGGGTAATTAGTTAGACGGCGGGAGAAGCTACCATGGTATGGGAGAAGGATAAACGCAGGGAGCTGTTGTATTTGGAGCTGTTTTCGTGTGTGTGCGTCTACAAGACCTTGTGTGTGTGTGTGTGTGTTTGAGAGAGAGAGAGAGAGAGAGAGAGAGAGATTAGAAGAGCGCGCAGACTCTACACCATGGCCCTGACTTGCTCCCACAGCACATGACAGCCACATGATGACAATCAGATGTGGTTTTTTGCAACAAAAGCACACAAAAATTATTCCAGCAGTAGCATTTTCTGTTAATCAATAAAACACTGTATGCAAAGAGCGTGTGGGTGCGGGCGAACACAAATGTGTATTTGTTTCTGAACACACAAACGTTAATCATCTTAACGTCACTAAACCAGAGGAACTAATCAAAAACAATCTATTAAGAATCTATTAGTTTGGCAATGGGTAATCTGATAAGCCCGCAACAGTCGCTTCCCATGGGAGAGTGTGTATGTGTGTGCATGTGTCTGGTGCAGTCTGCATTCTTCACAGCAGATTAGCTAATTTGATAGTAACTCACATATTTACACTCATTTACACTCATCATTTGGCGTAATGGAGATGAAGGAGCTCTTCGCATCCTGTTATTTACAGAGATTTAAGGGAATCACTGAAGTGCTGTGTCTTGTTCCACTATGTGTTCCACTTCTGTGCAAGTTCATTCCCCAGCGGATCATTCCTGCCACTTATTGCCTTAAATGTTATCTAGCGTCCCTGTGTGGCATGAAGTGCATACATGCCAAGGCCTATACTGTGAGCTGCAGGGCTTAATTGCAAGAAAATGAGCGTGCGAGGCGTCGCGTGATCATGCATGAGCCTGTGTGGGAGATACAGGCACTTTGGGCCAAAGGTAATCTGTGCCCGCTGTGCCACTCATGCCTAACCCTCTGGACACTATGCCGCCGTCCAACGAGCCCTAGTGTGTGTTCCAAGTTTGTATATACCTACATGAATGTGCTCATTTTGGCTTGTTAGCTTGAGATATGACATCCCTTCTGGTGTCAAGGTGTGTTGCGTGTGTGTTTGTGTGTCTTGCCAGAAGTGAGAGCACCCATGGAGTCCTGGCACTGAGCCTGGTGTTCCGTCAGCTGTATCAGTTGGCTTGGATAGAGCTATGCCAGTTCACAAAATTCCCCTTTTCTACCTGCAACATACCTCTCCCTCAGGAATAAATATTGCACCATGTCAATACCAAGGACATTCACAAAATAATGTATTTAGAGACCAATATAACTCTACGGTATTGACAACCTGATAGTCAAGCTGCACGAATGACTGCAACAAAATGGTGATCTCGATTCACGCCTATATGTGATCTCAATTCGAATTGACAACAATTCTGCTGCATTCTAATTAGGGACATCAACTGCATCAAAACAAGTACTACTACAAGTACCCCTGAAATGCAGCGTTACTTTATCCAGTGTCAGCCCACGTGATGCAGAGTAACATTAAGCCAGCAGTGAAAGAGTGTGTGAGGAAAAAGCGACGTTTGTAATAACAACAGAGAAAGAAGACAAACCTAAATGAATTCAGAAGAAACCCTCCAATAATCTGAGAGACGCATCATCTAAATTTTTTGCAACAAAATTGTGATTCTCATTTTTTCAGAATCAAACAGCCCTACCTGATAAGGTACAACTATTATCATAATTGGCTGATGAAATAAATATGCATGGACCTTCATTAACTAAAATATGATTTAAAGAAAAAAAACCATTAAGTTTAAAGAATGGAACTCTACACACAGAGTATATGTTATGAAAAGGGCTTCTTTGATGTTCTTTCCCAAGATGTCTAATGGAGATGACCTAGAAACAGGCTGTCCTAGACCTCACTTGGATCATGTGAGTATCCCAGCTTGCATCCAGACTCCTCTAATCTTCCCTTAAAAAATGGATTCTAGCATGGTACATTTATTATTCATCTCCCTCGCTCTTTCTTTTCCTTCTGTCTCCGTTTCTCCCGGCTTTCTTTCCCTCTCTCATCTACTCCCCACTTTGCCTCATTAATCCCCGGTAGTAGTGAATTACGATGGGAACGCAGAGGTAGAGAGCGAGAGTCTTGCAGTGCAGTCACACATTGTTGGAGTGGGCTGAAGTGCATTAGCACTGAGATTATCAAGGTCTGAACTGTTCTTTTCAATGGCATTAGCGAACACGGGAGCCCATTGTGACTTATCCTGAGCATGAACCCAGTTGTGCTTTGAACATTTAGAGATACACTGGTGAAATTACTGACTACTGACATTATTATTTGTTAAGATTTTGCAAAGTGGACAATCAAGTTGACGTTATTCACTGTGTCCATTAATGTCAACAGTGCTTGTTAATAAGGACGGAAATATGGATCATTATGGCAGATGAGGCCTCTGTCGGATAAAGGTGTGGAGTTAGAGACAGATACTGGTTTAATGAGACTGTGTGGGTGGATTCACACGAATGTGTGTGGAGAAGATACCATTAAATCTTTTTAAAAGACCCCTCATTACTGTCGGCCCGTTCAATCGAAGTGTTACATTCCATTTTCTATGATGTGAAAGTATGTGTGTGTGTATGCAAGGTTATCCCCATGCTTTACATGTGTATATTTCAATGTCTGAACTGACTGTGTGCGTGTGTTTGTACTCTTGCTCTGTTCTTCTCTTTAAAGAGAGAATATGATTTGAGAAAAATGCATCTCTCACACACACACACACACACACACACACACACACACACACACACACACACACACACACACACACACACACACACACACACACACACACACACACACACACACACACACACACACACACACACACACACACACACACACACACACACACCAGGGAGAGGAATCTTTGATCACAGAAGAAGACAGAAAGAGAGCGGAAAGAGAATATGTGAGCAGCAAATGAAACAGAAAATGAGAGTGAGAACAGAAGCAGAGAGGAGATGTGAATAAGCAGTGGATGACTCCTTTTATTAATTCATAGTTGTGGTTTTACAGGGGCTATTTTAGTGAGTTTTGGATGCAAATGATTATTTTCCATTACATTATCTAAGCTCATATTATCATATTATCGAACGTCTATAGCTGTTTCTCAAACATCAATAAGGTGTCAGCCCTCCAGGCCTGAAGTGCCTGGGGGGGGTGCGGGTCGACAGGGACAGGCTGTGTTCTTTGTTAGGTGTAGCTGCACAAGAGGACATGCCAACAGATGGGAAAAGACTCGGGCTGGCAATGACAAGAGATAATTGATATCCACATGCTTGGGCAGGATGCATGCACAAGCATACGGAGACACTCTCATTGTCAAAACCTGACAAATATTCAGTGTTTTACACGCGCACATTGACTCTCAGCCACTTTTAGCCCTGTGGCGCTAACCCTGTGCCCTGTAGTCACCCTGCGTAGGATAACAGTATACAACAACATCTGTGTGAATAGCTATGGATGCTAGCTGGCCAGATAGATCCTTTGAGTGTGTAGGTTGTATGCTACGGTGCAAACAATTTAGGCCTAAACTGTATATATGCCTGTAACACTCACATTATAGACTAACTATACATGGAAAGAAAAAGCGGAGCTCTCATGAGAGAGTAAATCACATGATTTACTGTTAATTTGGGAACATCATGATAAGACGCGATGAATGATGGTGCTGTGGGAAAGATCTAAATTAAGTGGAAAAGTGTTAAATGCAGTGTAAATCATCTGTTTTGTCTTGAGCACTCGGTCTGAACTTCTCTTCCCTCAACCGTGTCTGATCCCTTTCATCTTTCTCGACGTCTCCGTTTCCCTGTCTCCTTCCCATCCGCTGTCTGTGTGTTGTGTGTGTGTGTTTGAGAGTGTGCGTCTCCGCATTCAGTTGTGTGAACTACTGACCGAGGGCTACCAAACGCCTGCACAAAGCCAGCCTCTGTGCTGCTGCCCTGGCCAAACAACTCGTGGCTCCGCTAGCTGGGCCAAATGATGACACAAACCACACACATACAAACACCCAAAGGAACAAAGTCACAACGCCATATTTTCAGATTAGGATTTGCTCCTTCTCAGGAATGATGCATTCTATACATACATACGATATGTACATATACGATACAGAGAACGAGAGAAAGAGATTAAACACACACCTTTCCTCCATAATCATCCCTAAACCACTACAACCAGTGTTCAAATGTTACTGGTATGTTTCCTCAGAGTGTGCATTTGTTGGGTGAAGGTCCTTTGTGGACACACATTCAAATGCAAACCATACACACATACACAGGGGAGTTTGACAGGGCAACATTATGCACCAGTGGAATAACAATCATTAGTCAATTAGACCATGACACTGTCGTGTGGTGGTGACACTGGTGGTCCTCGTGGAATACATCAGTGACTTCACACGGCAATATACACATACAAAACGACAAACTGTCACATGTCATTAGTCCAGAGAAAGTCATATTGTCAGTGCAGTTTCTGTTGAGACACAATCCATGTAGAAGATGACGTCAACAGTTTTCATCATGACATATCTATAGGTATTGCAAATTATATTCAGTATTAGAAAATATATTCATATAGTATTTATGACAAGATACTAAAACAACCTTAAATATAAAAAATATCCCATAACTCACAATATGGAGAGTAACATGGCTGAATTTTCCTTTATGAAAGTCAAAATAATGTGTCAGAACTCACGATAGATTCTAGCTGCTTAACTGATGCTGTCATCCTCTTATGGATTATGATAAGGGAACATGTTGTGGTTCATGCTATTGCTCAAGGACACATCAAAAGTGATGCAGTAACCATCATGCACTCTGTCATCCTCAAAATAACAAACGCCTTCTTGAAGGACATTGCAGCTATATATAAATATGAGTGTCACATTTTTCCAGTATGCTATGTTTGTCCTTGGTGTTGTCAGAAGCTTTGAGTTTGCTTCATCGATGCCCTGATCAGATGAATGGGCACTGGGCAGCACCTTCACTCCACACTCACTGCACACACCTGAGCCTGGCACGGCCACAATGGGCACACAGCAGGCACTTGGGGCTCCGACCACCTGGCATACTGGCCACATACACACAGCAGATGGCCCACATAGGCCCTCGATGAAGACTGCAGCTGAGGAATACTAGTGTGCGTGTGTGTGTGTGTGCACTGTCAAAAACAAGCACTTACAATAGGTATTGAATTATCGACTGGGATCCTCTCTTTTGTCTGATGTCTTCGGACCACCTGTTGAGATAGTCAATGTGCGCACAAGTGTGTGTGTGTGTGTGTCATGGTAAATGCTTTTTCATTGTCAATGCTCAACAGTGCCTTAAAGTGCAGAAGTGGCCGGGAGAATTGCCCAAATCACCACAGTTTCACCTGAATGTCCATCTGCTGCCTGCTCCACTACACAGAGAGGTGGGGTTTCTTGAGATAGGAAGGTATAAAATGGACAGTGTGTGATATGGTGCAGTGTGTAAAGCTGGCGCGCTGACAGATGAACAGAGACGTGTGATGACCGATGACGAGTCAAGCCAAGCAGCCAGAAAAAATGAAACAGTCAAAGGGAATGGAGGCTTTTAATCCCAAATATTAAGTGCAGCGGATGGCCTCACCGCGGCCGTGTCCTTGACCGCAGCGGTATCCAGATGACCGCTGGAATTAGTTAATCACACCAGTGGACATCACCTCTCCTCATCACTTCCTTCTCGCCTCTGCCTCCTCTTCCTTTTCTCTCTATCTGCTTCATCTTTCCATCTATCTTCCTTCCTTCCCCTGTATATCTCCCCTATCTATGTCCCATCAAACCAGCACTCATTAGTAAAAGATTCCCGTGTGTGTGTGTGTGTGTCTGGCCAACTGAGCACAGAGAGACTTCATTAGTGCATTAAAAACACGTTGTTTATGCAACCATCTTGTTGCTCTAGACAACCTTGAGCATTTTAGTTGGTTAAAAATAGACTGATAACACAAGATATCAAAGCACATCATATCTTGCCAAATAATAACCGAAGAGGTTTTTCAGGTAAAATAATGTTATTTAAAGCGGAAACACATTAATGAAAAAAACTATCCATATGGGACTCTATGCAGTAATTGTTAACTCAGCCAAAGGAGGTTGTGTATTCTTATAGCTGTCTGCCTGTGTGTCTGTCTGTCTGTATTACTCAAGAACTACTCAGCTGATTTTCATTAGATTTTGTTGAGGGGTGGGGCACGACCCAAAGAAGAACCCATAACATTTTGAAGTGAATCCAGATAAATGGTCTGATTGTGGGGGATTCTTAATTTTCTTGATCATAGCGAGATAGGGCGTTACCCTTGGCAGACATATACGCTCTATGATCACACTTTGAGTTGCCTTTTTTGGGCTTTTAAAAGATCTGCTCAATCAATCCTCCATCCTTCCTTCTCTGTGCACTTGAAGTGGAGCTAAAAAACACACAAGAAAACTGCCCTCTTGCAGCACATTCCGCCATCCTACCAAACCTCTCTTTGCTTCTACCCCTCTCTCCCACACCCTCAGGCACAGCTATATAAACACCATTCAGAACTAGTGCTCTCCAGAGGAATGTGTAAGGAAGGGAACACACTACGTCATTACATCATGGTCTGCAGGCACTCCCACCGAGCTGTCAAGAGCTAAAAACACACTCGTAAAGAAGACTCAGTCATCTTATTTTTTACTGATAAGATAATAACCACACAAATTAAATCACTTGTAAAGACAGTGACCCACTGAAGCGCAGTGAAGAAGCGGACAAGTCACCACTGAATCGTACAGGAGGAATTTGCAAACACACGTTTCTAATTCAGCTGCTCTTTTCAATATGTTCTTCATCTGTCTCTTATCACTTCTGTTTCTCCCTTCCTGTCCAAATCTGATAAAGTTCCTTCTATTCTAAGACTGGATTCATTGTTGTTTTGGGGTTTGGGGCTCTTTTGCTTTGTTGTCATGCACATTCACACATCACACACATATAAAAAGAACATACCTCCACAACCTAGTGTAGCACAGCTTTCCCAGGTGATGTTCTACACACACATATACCTTAACCTGAGTGCAAAGCAGCGCAGGAGACGTGTGAGAATAGCTAAATAAATAAAGGGACTGTTGCCAAGCTAAGTGAATGGGTGTCACTTTGACAAATGCACAGTGCTGAATCTTAGTCAACACTGTATTGTTTGGTGTCTCTAGCTCGCTCATAAACACACACGCTGGCACGTACAAATCACAAACGCACACATTATTATGCGTACTGTGAGTGACAAACACACAAACACGGCCTGCATACGCAAACACACATTAAAAGCACACAAACACACAGGCTGATTATGCATTCATAATATTGAATGGATGACAGGTCTTGAGCAGTGCGAAGGGAAACAGGGAGAATTCTAATGAACTACCATTTACCCCGAGAGCTCTGTCCTCCAAAGACTGGATACACACACACACACACACACACACACACACACACACACACACACACACACACACACACACACACACACACACACACACACACACACACACACACACACACACACACACACACACACACACACAAATACCCAGGCTGAACACAAGCATATTACATAGATAGAATAATAACTATGACACGTTTTAACAGTATGCGTCTAACATACAATCCCAAAGACAAACGTTATGTACGAATCAGCAGCAGCAACAACACAGACTGTTGGTCTGTTCCATTAATGTACAATTAACATGATTTCATCAACTACATGACAGGTCAAACTGGGTATTTGATGTTAACAATAGACATACAGACAGATACGCTGATGTAAAAACAACATTTAACAGTAAAACAATCTCTAATTGTCCTCATCACTTTTTCTATCCCCTGTCCTCCTGTCTGTCTTTCCACCTGAATTGGTCAGTTCTGCACAACTCACCAGAACAGAAAAGCTATTCAACAGTCAAAGCTGTTTGATAGATTGAAGGCCAGCTCTTAAAATTAGAGGCGAGGCTGCACTTGGCGTTGGGACGCCGCAGTTAACATTTTATGTCAGACGTGACTAACATGACGATCGATGGGGGAACGGCCACAGACTTTCTCTAAACTGCTTGTTAAATGAGCAGGTTTTAAACAGGCACTTGAACGTCACTCTCTCGCGAGAAGAACTCTCAATCTCCAAAACACAAATAACCTCTAAACGAGTTAAATCCATTATCCTACATGTCTATTCAACAACAAGCAGAGTTTGTCCTGCTCTAAATCGCCACTTTAACTCAACCCAAATGAATGCATCACTCTACATGGGAAAGGAAAAAACCCATATGCACATAAAATATTAATTCCTACCTTCTTCAGTTTGCCATTGCGTGTGCCGACAAAGGCCACAGTGTTTCCACGGTAGTCGTACGCCGCCACCGAGGTCATCCCATCGTCCTTGTCGATGAAGAGGGGGGTGCCCTCGATGGTGCTGGTTCCTCCCAGAGGCTGGTTGAAGTCCTGGCCACAGAAGTTGTCGTCTATCTGTAGAGGCTGGAAGAGGGTGGGAAAAACAACAATCAAACAAGAAGCCTGACAAAAGAAACAAAAATAAAATTGCACAAACTAAAATTCTCATTATGAAGAATCATCATCAATTTTATACACTATATACTACAGAGGTCTTACAGCATGTATGAAGGATTTTATTCTTAAAAGGTCAACTATCTATATTCGATCTTGTGTAATTCAAATAATGAATACGCTTTGTAGCCTTATTTTTAACAGTTCAATGTAGAAAAGGGTCCTGAGGCCAAAGAGTCACAGCAGACGCCTCAAAAGGTCCACTTGTTACTTGATTTCACATCACAGTGGGGGCTCATAGAGGACGATAGGTGCATCATCTACTTTTAACATTTTTATCTGATTATCCAATGTGTCCAAGAATGCTATTCAAACATGGAACACTTACAAATACACCCTTCTTTTCTCCCAAAGAGTCCCACCATGCAAAATCTTCAGCATATTGTTAAGTGTTCAGTCACTGTGGTGACCCGGTGTTAATGCTCGTGACCATGTGACAATATCTGGAGCATTCCAGTGTCATGAGGGGCCAGTTGCCCTGGGTAATCCACTGACCCATATGATGCTTTAACCAGTCCCCACACTCACACACTCAGAACAATCAGTTGCCCTTTGAAGAGGGGTTAACGTGCTACAGACAGTGAATGGTTAGGTTAGGTTAGGTTAACAAATTCTGTGTTTTTGAACATGTTTTTTCTCGATAAATCGAATTTCAGTGTGGTTTCGTTGAAGAAGAAATTATCAGATGATTAATCAATTCAGTTAATAACAGAGAATTAATTGACTAGAATTTGTCTAATTTACTTTTTATGTTACATTAACATGAAATACTATTATGCCTCTTATCTGTTTGAGATATTAATTAACGATTGATCAATTAATTAAAATTGTCATAACCTTAGATTTCAGACAGCCAGCAGCTAGTTAGCATCATTAGTAGAACAATAAAAAGTGTAACCATGGTGTTCCTGGTTTAGCAGGATCATTGTGTGAAGGAAACAGGTGTGATACAGTGTTTGTCTTCTCTGAAAGACATGCGCGTCAATCCAGTTCTCATGTTTACATCTCTGTCTATAAGAGATGGAGCTGATCAATAACCATAACTAATGCAGTCATTTTACCTGGGAATGAATGCAGATTGTACACTTTTACACTGAAGACAAAAAATATGATTTTTTCTTGCCCCTTTCACTGTCCGGTGTGAAAGGGGCAAGAAACATACTTTTGGATGCTACTTTGAAAAAAGTGACTGAATTTGTGAGGGTGAGAGCATCTGTGTCTTGAGGTTGCTTACTTATTGCTAGTGGAACAGAATTGACATCACTATGTGTTAACCAGAGTCAAAAGACGCATGTGTGAGTTCGTGGACACACACCCACTCACTCACACACACATTTGGGGAGTGTGTAAATGGCAGTGTAATCCACAGTCTTATCACTACATCATATGATTGATCCACACGGGAGCAAAGATAACATCCCTTCCCCTCGTTCTCCTGATATGCCTAAATTGCCTGCAGCTCTCACACGTCAATAACCCGTTATTCTGCCTTTTTCTTCTTTCTCACTCTATTTCTCCATCTTGTTCCAGCTGCTTCAGTAACTGAGCAAACATCAATATCGGCTCTGTCTTTTTCTACCTCTGTCCAGCCATCCTATCTCGTCTTATCGCTCTGCATCACCTTCTTCATCCATTCTTCCTTGACAACTCTCCCACTGCCTGTATCTCTCCTCCCTCAGTCACGACTCTCTCCCTCCGTCCCTCATACACTTCTCTGAACCAATGTTATGTTCACCGACTGTGGAGGTGTGAGCGTGTGTGGGGCGGTAGGGCAACAAAGTGTTCCGTTTGTGCTGTGATGTCACGTGGTTAAAGAAAGGGAAAACAGATTTGAATGGAAGAATATCTGTGTGTGTGTGTGCGTGCATGCGTGCGTGCGTGTTTTAAAGCGAGTGAGAGACAGGAACATACGCAGCTATTACCTGAAACAACTTTCTTTTGTAACTGCTAATGGCTACGGGGCATTTTCTTCCCTCGGAACAAAGGCGATTGACGGACAACACACTGACAACCGCACATGTACTATGTGGATTTACAAACCTGTGCTTGAACACACACCCACACACATACATTCAAAGCATCCCGTTTATTTTCTGTGTGTATACACAGGCTTGGCTTCAAGCAACAAAGCAATTCCAGTAGTCTTCATGTAACATACAACTAGGGGCAACAATTTAAAACTGTATAGTGTGGTCATGAGAAAGAGATCCATCAGTCTGCACACACACACATTCACAATCCCATGACGTCAAAGCCTAAGGGAAACAAGTTAAAGGGTTAATCCATCTTCTATGGAGGTGACTGACTGTCGAAAATACTGTATACAGTAGCCCCTAGAGTCTATGAGGGTACACACACACACACACACACACACACACACACACACACACACACACACACACACACACACACACACACACACACACACACACACACACACACACACACACACACAGGTCTCTCTGGGGCATCTGGGGGTAAAGGTGCAATAGCATTCCTGCAGGTTTGTGGAGTTTGTACAGCATTGATCAGCATGGAATTAAAGGTTTTTCCCTTGAGGTTGGAGAACATTTTAATGGAAGCTATATTGCAGTGTGGGTTCTGCAAATCCAAAGCATAAAAAGACTCCCATGTGCATCATGGCTGATATTCAGAAAGAAAAGAATATTCTCGCCTGTGGTCTCTGCAGGGTTACTGGCTGGAGACGCTATTTAACGTTCTGCAGTGTTTTCAAAGATGCAAAACTTCTCCAGGGATGAAAGAGTTAAGCCAACAACCTTCCACTGACTTTGGCAGCGGGGTATTACAAATTTAGAGGAGGTGGTTTCTTGTTTTGATTTTTTACACCGTGACTTCGGTGAGCACTGAATGAATGTGTGGATTTGCAGTTCACAGGAGCTTGGTCTTTCCCACTCTAGGCAGCCTCTCAAAAACGCGATGCATATATATTTGTGTGTGTGTGCGCGCTTTAGGCAGTCGTGAAAACTGATAACAGGCACAAATTATTTTCTTTCCCATTTTTATCAATTCTTATCTATTATTTCAAAAAGTATAAAACTGTTTATTTTTCATATGGATGCTGAAACTACTGATAATTTTTAATGAATTTAATAATTATATTCTAACTTTAATGACTTAGACAAAGTCAGAATTGAGCAGAAAAGATGTCCATCTCCTCGTTTTGTCCAACCTACAATACAGCCCATACATCTCTGCAGTTCAGTTTTAGACGAGATCAAACCATTCACTTGTTAGAAGTTGGAACCACTGATTTTGATCAATTGATAAATTGATCAGGTAGTCATCTAATCTATATTGCACACACAGCCTGGAAACCATTTAAATCTCTCTAGGCCGTGTTGTCCGAATGGAGTTTTGAAAGTGTTAATACAAAGACCGAGAGTGAACAGTTATCCACATGATGTATATACAGTACGTATGTGAGCTGTCAGCTGATACCCAAGGTCATAGAGAAATATGTGACCTAGATACCGCTGATACAATATATGAGGTTTGCACACAAAGACGGACGTATGTAAACCCATAGTGGTCCCTAGAAACAGCTCGAGGTCACGTGTTCTGGCAAACTGCCACAGCTGTGGTGGTTCTCCCAGAGCGGCTTCATTCAACTACGAACTGCAAGATGATGAAATATACATGCAGTCGTTCATATGGCACCAAACGCGTGTGTGCACGACTCAGCCCGCAGTAACCCTTACTGATTACAGATGTGCACTGGACTGCACTGAAGGAAACACTGGAATAATCCTTCCCCTGTTACTGATGTTTCTTTAAACGTGTTACCTCAGTGAAATATTTCTGGGCAAACATTACGTCTCACCTCAGGTGGAACTGGTCAATAGTCACCTCCAGTCAGTGAAGTTTATGGAAACAGCAGAATACAATATGGGCTTATATACTGGAACATACATGGTGTTGTCGATTGAATAAACTTCTGTGAATTAGGGTCATTAAGGTGAAAGGAAAACATGTATGGCAAACACACAAACATTCATTCATTCAATAACATGTCAGTAGATTTGTATGTTGCATTAAGAAGTGCTGTGTTTCTAAATAAAAACATGTTTGTAGATATATAGTAAATATTTTTTTATGAGAGAACAGGAAAGGAGTGGAGAAGACAGAAAAGACAGGGACAAGGGGCGGCTGGTATAAATGCTGACGGCATGGATTCAAGACAAGCCCACAATTCATCAGGGTGTGTGCTTGTGAGTGTTGGTGAAGGCAAGAGTGTGTGTGTGTGTGTGTTTGTGTGCGTCTGTCAGAAAGGGCAAAAAAAAGGACACTTGCTGGTCATCAGCTGTTTTTTCATTGAGCCAACTGACACACACTTCCCACAGTCCAAAACACAACATGTTTTGTGTTTCGCAATTACTGTAGACATACTGTATGTGCACAAAATGGCCTATTTCTGCGAGGGTCAGAGGGTGTGAAAGAGACGCAGAGAGGAGGAAAGACAGCCAGAAACTACAGTTCATGACAAAGACCACGTGAGCTGGTTCTCTGCATCTTTCCAGCTTGCTTTCACAGCGTATACACACACATGTGCACGCATACACGCACACTGCTAAGATTGAGTTTTCAGATGCAGGTGATTTTTACATGACTTGTGTGTATGTGTCTGTGTGTGCATGTGGCTGGCTCCAAGCGGAGTGAGGGATTCTGGGAGAGGGCAGCTCATAAATTACCCAGAAATCTCAGCAGGGGCCTTGAACTCATGGAGACATTGCTGGATTTTTTCTAAGAAGAATAAACACAAGCAGAATTTGTGTGTGTGTGTGCGTCCTCGCATACACCCCCGTGCTGATTTATAAAGCAGAGGAATAGCCTGGACAAACCCAGGTGAGATTTGACGAGAGGCTGAATGGACAGGTCGCTCACATTCACATCTACGGCCAATGTAGAGATTTCAATTAACCTAACAATCTGCATGACTTTTGAAGCCATAGTAAAAGATTCATCTTATGATGGCAATTTAGTCACCAAAGACACAGAACATGGCAGTATGGAACTGTACCGAAATCCTTCCCACATGGCAGGTACTTGCCAGACCGAATCACAACGCAGATTTAAGTGTCTCATTTCAGTGATAAAGCTACAGACAGATATATTGGCCCTGCCTACAGGCAACATAAACATCACCGCACATGCCTAGTTAAGATTACACTCACCTCTGGTGGCAACACACTGTCTACATGGCTGCCTTTAAAGTTTAAAGCTGAGTATTTGCTTATTAAGCAATGAAACTGTTATTTAGTGTTAAATTGTTGTAGTTAGGATAGAATAGGTTTATTTATTATGTGATTTTGAATGTAAATTTAAGAGTTTTGCACTTATTTATATTTTGATATTAAAGTTAAGTACTTCACTTATTAACAGTTTCCGGGTTAATGTGTTAAATTTCATCTTCCGACTTGCCTTGCCTTTGCCAATCATGGACCGCTGTTTTGTGCTTTTTTTAAAGAACAATATCTGTTCCGTTCTTTCATCGGCACACTTTTAAAAGTATTGATTTACCCCTGGTATCAGAAATGACCCAAACGATGCCCAACCTGACCTGACATTGATGCATATATATAGGAGAAAAATTTGTATTTTCCATTTGTTGATTTGTTTTCATTAACCTTTTTTTAAATGTCACTGTGATAAGCCAGTTAACCCTACTCCTCAAAACAACCCTGTACATGACAAGTTAGAATAAATGCAAAAGTGAAAACAAATCCACACAAAGGCACATTCACACGACTTTAAATCAGCCTCCGTGTTAAGAGTCTCAAAGGTAACAAAAAGCATGATGCATCAACGTCTTCAGGGAAAACTGTTTCATTTAAAACAGGTTGACGATTTTACACTCAAAACAAGCTTGCAGCTCTCACCTTATTGCAGGAAAGAAAATTATTTTTGTCCAAACTGTTTTCTAGAATATGCTACTTAAACCTCACTGATCAATAATTTAAATGAAGAGATGCCTGCAACAATTCCATATTTATGGGTTGCACAGAAGTAATTTCTATGTTGAATGCTCTCCAGGCAGACAGTGAAACCTCAAGGAGTTGGCACCTATTCAGAGAGCTGCATCCAAAAGCTGTCACCACATGTTTAGACCGCGGTTCAACTGAATGGGAGAGACAGAGGAGAAATAATACATACTGTGTGTAGTAAAGTATGTACAGGGGGAAATAAACTGCAGGCAAAGAGACTAACAGTCACTTGAAAATGCATCTTTCACAATCTAAGCTCACAAGGAGTTTGAAACAAAAGAAGCCTGTGATCAGCGAGAATCAGTTCAAACCACACACCAGCTGGGAAATGTGGGTGGGGAAAGTGCATGAGTCACACACTTCCTCCCTCCATCAGCAACCACCACGGCCGCCCTACTACTTAACCTCCGATTGCTCTGATGGAGCAGCTCAGTGACCAGCAGTGGAAGAGAGAGTCAGCAGGTTTAAAGGTTTCAACCCGCAAAAGATATTTTAAAGGTGAAAGTTCAAATGACACCGGTAACTGAATCCAAGATGTACGAAGCTGCCAGGACACATATGATCAACGTGACCAAATGTGGGTTCAACTAATGCAATTAAACATGATGGAGGAACCCAGCTTTTCAGCTCGTCAGCTCATCTTAGGGTTAATTTATGCTCAACATTAGATTCGTAAATGGATACGGATGTAGCCTTTGTCCATACTTAACATTTGCTATTAAAACCACCCTTATTTTACCTTTACCTTAAGGGAGAGAGTCAGAAAATCATCATTGTTTTGCTAAAATGTTCTCTTTTTATTTGATAGAGCATAATAAGCGTGTCTTTCATGCAAAAAAAAAACAAACACTGATTTTGGATGCTCTGGGAACATAATTTCTTCTTTTTAATAAGGAAAGAAGTATCCACAATTGCCCCACTTGTTATTCTGGGAAGCATCTAAAATTAACGCATCTATTAATGGGAACCAGGGTGTTGTTGGGAAATAAAACATTTTATAATCACGTCAGAGCAGAAAAAAACCCATGTGTGATTGGCAGATAATGATTTATATCGACAGCTGCTGAGTGCGCACATTCAACTTTTCAACAAGGGATATCAACTGAAAAGCTGAAAGCACATGTGGGCACTGAAAAAAACTTGGACAAACCAACACACTGAGACTATGAGCATGTGCAATCGGGGCACACCCCCTGCCCCACATTTACTGATTACACCTGATAATGATGTATGCAACACACCAGCCACACACACAGTACAGATCAATACATAATTACACTGACAATTAGTATCATTAGAGTGGTGCTGGAGATGGGGATTTGTTGAGCTAAACACTCCTCAGACAAGCGCCGGGGGGGGGGGGGGCTGAAGAATGGTCAGAAATAAGAGGAGAGAGAGAGCGCGAGAGAGAGTTAAGCAGCTCACACACAGTCTGCATGGGGTCTTTTCCAAAAGGTTTCCTATTGTCGTTTAATAATGGGATGAGGGCACCAATGTAGTGATACTGTTGGCTCACATATAAGCTCACACACCCACACACAGTGTGGTGGAAATTCAAAAACTTGATAGCTGGAATCAACTTATTCCATATTTAAAATCAAATTAAACATGCACCGAAAGACGACCCATTAGAATCAACATCTAAGACAAGCCGCCCAATCGGTGTCTCTGAGCTCGACTCATTTAGACTGTCAATTAACTGCGCTCATCAACTCTGGCTCAGTTAATCAGGTCTACAGTAATTACTTAAACGCATTTGCTGGCACATCCTTTTAGATTAGGTCTACAGATATAGGACTGTGTTTTACAAAGGCCACAAGTGTGTTGCGTTCATTAGATGATATTCATAATGATTGATTTAATAAGGTTAGGAGCTGGTCTCGAAGTCATTTCCACTTTCTGTAACAACGTAATGAAAAAAGGGCTTGGCTTGCTAAATGTGAGGCGATGGAGCAGTGATGAAGCATGGTGTTCATTTCTGTCTTTTCTTGCTAATATTACAGGTTCTACAGAAACTAAACCCAAGACTGAACACAGGATCTTCAGTGAGACAGTATTATAGAGTGTTTTCTCATCAGCCATACATTAAGGGATCCGTTATAACACATGTGTCTGCTATACAGCTGTAACCAGTCTCCAGGACACTGCTCAGTCTGATAACTAGGCTCCTCTCAGCTAACCTGACGAGACCAGACACACACACACTTACACTGGCTGGTAACAATTTAACATAAGCGCTTGGAGGTGGAAAACAGCCAACTACTCTTTTATTGTGTTGTTTTTGATTGTAATAAAATAGTTTTGATGAACAAGTTTTGATTCGCCTTGTGTGTGCATTTAATGACCACCAGCATCAACATATAAACATGCCTGTGTACATATTCAGCTGAAAGGCTGTTTAACCGATGATAAATCACTTTAAGAATTGTATTGGTTGCACAAAAAGGGGACCTCCTCATCAGAAAAACAGCGGTGGCAGCAACTTGATGACTGCGCAGTGAGATTTAAAATGTCCACTGAGAGCATTCCAGATACACCATGCAAACCTTTATGGGCTTTAAGGAGCAAATAAATGAATTGTCTTTATTTACATTGTGCTTTTTACAGGAGCCATCTCTAGGACGCATTGCAAATACACACTAAAGCAGGCTGTTGTAAATGTTGTAACAGCAATTAAATGTTGATTCTCTTATGGTGTTAAAAACAATGAGCTTTTTAAAACTGTGTGTGCTAAAATGTACAAAAAGTTTAATTCTTCTTAATAATATCTAACTTCATGGATAGAAATAAATCGACTTCCAAATACGTTTTTTTTATCGAATGCATGTGTCAACCATTAAAAACATTATTGCATGTTCCAATATTGATTTCAGGTTTAGCATCAAATCTCACCTTTGATACGACAGCTGGCCTACGCACCATGAAATGACGAGCACTTGTGGCGACTATTTATTGCTATGATTGATTATCAGATTGACTGATGAATTGCATTGTGACACAGTTCACAACCTCCCCATCCATCTGATTGAGAGAAAGCAGTCTGACATTCTGAAAAGGCCTCAGGTCAGATATGAGCTTCGTGTGGAGAAGAGGGCGTTTACAACAACAGGGACAAGGAATGTTGCCATTATGTTTTTTTCTTCCTTTCATTCTTTCCCATCAATTCCACTTCAAGTCTTTTAATACCTACTAAGAACTGTTTTTAAGTCCTTTACTACCATTTCTATTTTTCTATACTACTGCACTACATAATAAGCAGTTGGTGTGAAGTTTGTAGCTCTACATTAAGAAAACATGGTGTTTTCTATTATGTGTGTGGAGAAAAGTAATTGAAACAGATGTTGAGGTAAATATGCAATTTGACTAACTTTGTTTATTTATTTGAGGTTGTGTTTAATTATTTCATGTAGTTTAAAGCTGCTTTCAGACATGCACTGAACTCAGGAAATGATTCGCACTTTCTCTGGCGGAGTTGTATGTGTGAAGGCAAATGTCCGAGTGAGAGCATCCGGATTGTCTGCAGACTTTCTCCGCCTGGCCCCTAGTATAAAGTCCGCAGAAAATGCAAAAAACAAATATGAAATGTCAACAAATGTCATACACATAGAAGACACTGACAAAGACGTTTGGAGAGTTTGTGCTGATAAAAGCCAACACGAGTGTCTGTGTTGTCAATAAGAAACTGACTTCAACAGCCTGAAAACCAAAGCTGCTGTGTAGAGTGTTAAAAGATTCAAAAAGAGCTTTAGGAAGTTGTTCCCACTCCCTCCTGCTGTTGATTTACATGACTTTTCAATGACTTTCTATAACTAAATAAGCAAACTTTGAATAACCTCAAAGCTGAAACTTGCTTCATCTTTTGCTTTAATGTGAGGAATTTAGTGAGTAAGACAATATATTCTACAAAGTGACCCCAGAGCAAAGAGAGCCCCTGGCTTTCTCAAAGTAGAGTACACCTTTTTAAATTTAGAGGTATTTTGTCAAGACACCCCAAAGGAGTTTTGTTGTGTTCCTGACACAAAAACACACACAAATACATACAGTGTGAGAGCATTGACATGACTGAGAGACCCGATACAGGACAGTGTGGTGACCAGGTGATAGACGCCAATATTATTTGTGCAGTCACCATTGTTCAACCACCCTCTCCTCTCCTCCCTCTAATTCTCTCCCCCTTTTCTGTCATTCGCTCTTTTCTCCCACTGTTCTTGGCAGCTGTGGCGAAAAGATTTCTGATGCTATCACTCTTCCTCTCGCCCTCCTCTTCTCTCTGTCTGTGAATAAACGCCTCTCCTCCGAGCAGACCCTGCCTGCGAAAGGATTGCAGCTCTCTCCTTGGCTGTTTTTCATTCTCCCTTTCTGCCTCTCTTTCCTGACGAAATTTTATCTCATCTGAATTCAAACTGTCATCACTCACAACACAACATTGACGTCACATCCAAATCGCAGTTGCCCAGCCGTGACTGCTGCACATAATATGGCTCCACAAACTCCTCAAGACTGATATTTTGGAGAATTTTTGTGATGCTAAAAGTAATTCCATTCAGTTTCTAGCCTGCAGCTTGATGTCTTGGTTTCCAATCTTTCCAAAAAGCAGCATCAGTTTAGCATATATCCTACAGTACACACACTCCAGTGATGAGTGCAGGCACATGAAAGACGCCTGAACAAACAAGCTTGACCTGATCAGCTCCAATCAACTGTGAGAATTACAGAAGTAAGGATCTGGTTTTATAAAGTAGTACATTTCCTTGCATTCTGTGTTGCATTCAAAGTCTACAATCTTTTTGTGCTTTCTTTTCCATCCCCTTTCCCCTCGAGTCTTTCTTGGCTTGCTGTGTTATTTTCACACTCACTCCATCTCTCTCATCTCCTCAACACCATCCTTCAAATTCCCTTACTCTCTCCTGTATGCTGCTTGGCATCCGACTTCCTCATCCTCTTGTTCTCTCATTTTTATACCCGCCCACGTCCTGCACACCTCCTGAAACTTGTTAATCTTTTCTTTTGCTCAGCTCCGTGCCGCTCTCTCTCGTTTCCCCCCACTTTGTCGCTGCATTCTTTAACTTTCTTTTTTTGCATTCATCTCACTTAGTCAGACTCTCCCTCCTTGTGTAGAAATGGTTTGTATTGATCCACTTTCAAACCAGAGAGAAGGTCAGGGGTTCACTAATAAAGCTCAGGGACAAATACATGGCTGCACATACAGTACAGAGCAGGAAAATATAAACAGGGCTGAAGTGATGAATGGTGTGTGTGTGCCTCATCTGAGATTTTACACACTCTTGTTTGACAGAGCTACATGTAATATGCCCAAACATTAGTGTTTACAGAAACACAGCCACCATCTCACTGTGGCCATAAACATCCTAATGATGGCCAGAGGCTAGAAATTATTATCCAGCACAAATATGAACTCCACACAGGGAGCTAACAGAGCGCTCGCTCATCCATCATTGCTATGTGGCTAACAGCTGTCCAGGGCTCAACCCCCCTCTGCCCTGCCCTCTCAACAGCTCCATGGCAGGGTCAAGCTAAATGCATTCACCCTTCCTCCCACATCAAACAGCATATCCGACACTGCTCAGTCAAATGTAGTAGAGGAGGCCATTTATGAGTTTGTAGTCAAGAGGTTAGAGAAGTGCATTTGAATTCCAGGAGTGGTTGGGAAACTCTGGGCAGGGCTCAGCACCAAACACGGGTAGCTGAAAAATTTGAGCGCTGTAGAGTCAGGAGATCTTCAGTTCATATACCTGGATCGGTTGGAGGAATGACTCCCTGTAAGTTTTTTGAGTTTTTCCTTACTTACAGTCTATCTGTTGAGCCAGTGGAGAGCTGGCATTTAGAAAGACGCTTTAGTCATATCAATGTTCTGGCACTATGGCCTTTACTAATAGCACTGAGAGAGAGAGAGCGCACAGAAGCCATGCAGCAAAGGGGCAGGACAGAGCCAAACCTGCTAGAAAGAGGACTCAGACCTCAATACATAAAACATAATGTTTCAAAATCTGAAAATGGGCCCAATACTTCATCTGGTCGATCAGACACCACAATGTTCAAATTTAAAATCAACTGTTATGGTCACATTAAGAAGTTGTTGCATGTAAAAATAGGTATATTACAT
Organism: Hippoglossus hippoglossus; assembly: GCF_009819705.1. Classification (NCBI taxonomy): domain Eukaryota; kingdom Metazoa; phylum Chordata; class Actinopteri; order Pleuronectiformes; family Pleuronectidae; genus Hippoglossus; species Hippoglossus hippoglossus. The sequence continues at coordinate 19,453,665 of NC_047155.1, read as the reverse complement.
TTTTTCTACATCGATTCTCAGTGTTTGTTGCCCTGTGTAAGCAAATTGCCTTGACTTTGACCGTCGTTGTTTGCAGTAACAGTATAACCCCACAAGAAATCATTCACATGTAATTACACTTAATGATAGCATCAATCTTTAGAATGTGGGGGAATCCCGTCTAGTCATTAATGTTAAGATATGCATGTTTATATTTAAATGCTTTCCCTGATTCTTCCGTCTGATTCTGCCTTTTCTATTTTTCACAGCAACCGCCTCCGCACTGAAAAAAGATGTCATGCACTGATCTGAGGTCACACTTGAGGTCCCCAAGAACCACTGACTGAGGTTACGGTCAGTGGTGAGCAGCTGACATTAGGTCAGTGCTTAGGGGCAAGCGTGGCAGACATCATTAACCTGAGGTTGACCCCTCGGAGCCTTGCTGCTGTCACAGGGTCAGCCAATAGGCTTATCTCTGAGGCTATTACATCATCATACATGACAGCTTATACAGGACAACAGTTTTGAGGGGATGTTTAAGTGGTGATAAAATATCAGTGAATGTATTCCTTATCCAAACTCCAGTAACCATGGTAACAAGGCTGACTGTGTGAACGGGATAGGGAGAGGGAAGTGGGACAGAAATGAGGATCAAACAAACGTGAATTAATAGTAATGGCAAATGTGAAGGTTTTAGCAATAACATGTTGTAACTGTGAGATGCTCTTTTTGCAAGATCACCGTCTCACTCACTTAAAATGAGTATGCACAGATGTCAAAACCACAATCTGAAACGTTTTCTTTACCTGGAAATCACTTCTTCTTTGTCGCTCCAGCTGTTGCTCTGTACTGCCACTGGCATGTACTGGTTTTAGAGCTACGCAGAAGTGATTCGCAGTAGTGTAGTTAGCCAGAGCTTGTTGCTAACAGCATTATTTTTATTAAATATGTTGGTATTGGATGTTATTAGAAATTTCTAATCAAATCTAGCGTCTGGCTTCAAACACTAATGAATTTTCATGGGCTGCATACCATTTAGGTGTGCCGTTTGCAGAGCCCTGGTATTTTGCATGATGGCTCACTGGTATGACTTGCCATCATTAATGTTAATAGTGCATCTGTGCTCTCCCAGCTATAAAAAGTAAAGGCTACATTGATAAGGCCGAGGTAGATGAAATGCAAACCAGTGAGTCTTATCAAAAAGCCAACTGATTATTCCCCTCTGAAGTTGGAGAGGCCATCTATTGAAAGTTATCATGATGGCAATCCTTTTCCTCACTAGATAACTGATGATGATGTAAGCAGCAAATAAGCACAACAGTTTCACATGCAGCATTTGTGTTGCAGTAAAGTAAGATAATGATTGGCGTTGCACTGTAAAAAAAGGAAGTGAAATTCTTCTCTCTACTAACATGTGATTTTATACCATAGCACTCTGCACTAAGAGCTCCTGTTGCACCGGGGCAAAGGTCTAATTGAAATGAATGAGATAGCCTGCTTTTTGCCTCGGAGCTATTGTGAGTGTGATGGGCCCGAAGAAAGAAAAGCCACAGTAAAGAATGTAGACAACCACTGAATAAGAGAGATACTACATCTACAGAAGATGTCTGAAAGGTAGAAGAAAGGGAGGTGAGACTTGGCTGGGTGATTCACATCACTTTCACTACCACACAAAAAAACACCTGTGCGCCCAAGCTAATAAAGAACTACACAGAGGAAGAGTGCTGTTTTTACAAAGTATCTCACTCCATTAGACTCGGCTCAGGATGAATGGTTTCTGTGTGTGCGCGGCGAAGACACCTGCCAGGAAAATTGTGTGCGCTGACATTTAAAGCTTTAAAACTGGTCTTATAATTAGGCTTTCTTAAGAGAGAGCAAGATGGAAAGCGATGGATGGGTGATTTTAAAGAGCACAGGGGATGGAAGATGGGGTCTCTAAGACAGGTGGTCAACTAAGAGGTACACTAAACACTAATAGATGGAACGAAAATATATTCAGGCGGGTTTCAAGAAAAAGAGAGTGGGTGAGCACAGGGAGACGGAGGAATCAAGATTGAAGGTCAGAGAAAATAAAGAACGTGAGCAGTTGTATGTTGACTATAAAGACTGTATGCTGTTGTGTAAGGTCTTCAGTGTAAGTGCACGTATGGGTGTCTAAGTGAGAGGTAGCCTCTGTAATGCATGCAGGGCCATGCACTGTGGCTCAGTTAGTAAAAACCAAGTGTAGCTCATGCTATCCCCCAGGATCTCACACCGCAGCGCACCGAACCAAGCTGTGTGTGGGTTTGTGAGAGTGTGTGTGTGCTTGTGAGCGACATTGCACAAATCCAGGGGACCAGGCTAATGATGTCCCCTGTCTGACTAAATCAAAGCAACACAAGGCTGTGGGGAAAGAGAAGATGTCTAGGAAAAAAGCGAAAAGAAGACAGGGGGAGAGGGGAATAAGAGCTTTCCATGTTTTGTATTGTTAATCACTGCGGGCCTGCAGCAGTGGTCCTTGTGAATGAATGTGGCGTAGGCCAGTGTTCAATTAGTGTGCAGTGGAAAAAAAGGCTGAGTGGAAAAGTAGGAGCAGGCAGTTTCAGGGACATTAATGTACTGACATCAAGACTAATCTTTAATATTTGACTTATGTATGCATGTATGCCTGTGTTTGCTAGCAACAATACTTTCCAAAGTGGGCAGTACACATTTCCCTGAAGACTGATTTGTAAAAAGGAATAACTTTCATTCTTGGATAACAACTGAGTCACTTGAGTATAATTATTTAACAATTGTACAATCACCATATTGATTCCAGAATCTATATTTAATTTAATATTTGAAATGAGGCTGTGTAAAAACAACTAGCAGCTAACAGTTAGCTCACATGATAGCCAGTTTGCCTGTGAGCATCAGCAAGTGAACCAGAGAGCTGTTTTGTTTGATAAAACAGCAAAGAAGTCGGCAGTTTGTCACAATCACAATGAATAAATCCTTACGTCAATTGACAACAAAGAAAACAGCAAGTACATGAATACTTCCTGCCTAATGGAATCAAGTGTTTCAATATAAAAGCACAAGTGGTTCTGTTTTGATTCACTTTATTATAACATTACTATACTTTGATTGCCTTGTTTGTTAAGTGATTCTTTCTGACGAAAAAGACAAAAAAGCAGAAAGAACAGATAGAAAGTTTTGTGCTTACCGAGTTGATGCAGGCGAGTTCCTTGTTGAGCAGCCAGGGTAAGGAGAGTTTCCCGTCTCCTTTGTAACAGGACTGAATCCTTTCTTTGATCTTCTCCTTTATCCTCCTTAGGGTGAACAGACACAATGCTGACTCTTTAGGTGGTTTAGCTCGATTCTTCTGACCCTGAGAGAAGACTGTGAAGAGGATGTCTTCATTCTCAGAGATCCCCAGAGAGTTAGCCAGCTGCCGGCCTGGTCGAGCCAAGAAGGCATCCTGCACCAGACGGTACTCTACCCCATCTTTAGTGCAGCCAATGGGAAACTCGACATAGGAGTAAAACTTGGGGTCATCCACGCAGAGGCGGACAATTTTGGAGGTAAAGAACTGCTCTCCGCTGGCATCGGGCGAAGTCAGTTGGGTATCCAGCTGCATTGTCAGATAATAGACAAACTGCTCACTGCTGAAGCTGTACACATAATAGATGTCGAAAGCAGGGAACTTGGACAGAGTGTCCGAGGGGATCTTCAGCTGGGAGGAGACAAACTCATCCTGGTACACAAAGCTGAACATGTCAGCATTTTCTTCATTCTCCATCAGTTTGCGGCTGGACAGAGTTGGAAAGTATTCAGACTTGCCATCAATGGGGGTTCCAATAAACAGCTTACTGGTGAGACTGTGGGGGGAACTTATGATCACCCCAGACATGGTACCAGACTCTGCCACACTGGAGAGGTAGTGCTCCTTGCGATGGTGGGGCTCACCGAGCTTAAAAAGATCATCCAGACGTAGAAACTGGCAGATGCCCTGTGAGGTGCTTCCACAGGCAATGAGGCGATTCTGTGCGTAGTCTATGAGAAGAAGTTTATTCACATTTGGAGTCTGGGCCAAGTCATGTGGGCAGGACTGGACACTGGGCGGAGGGTAGCACTTCTCATTGTCCACCACTGGGCCAGTCATGTGGTTGCGCAGTTTGGTCAGGTTGCTTGACAGCTTGAAGATCCAATTGACAGCTCCCACATACACTTCTCCAGTTGTGTTGTGTATGGCCAGATGAGTGAGCCCCCATTCAGCAGGGGCAAATCGTTTGAAGGGTGGGGGTTGGCCTCCACAGAAAGAAGAGCTCATGATAAGCAAAAGCCCCAAGAGGAGAAACCCTGGACCAGGGGAAGCCACTGACCGGGCTAGGGGACACATATCTCGGCTGTTTAGAGGCAAGGCTTAGGAGGGTGGGGAAGGAGAAAGAGAGGAGGAGGAGGAGTACACACTCTGTCCGAGTCCCAAGTCAGGATTTTCTTTCTTCTCAGCACTATTATCAAGGAATAGGGGGGATCGTTTTAAAGAGAGAAAAGGATAAGGGAAAGGGAAACAACTATTATTGCGTGGTCCTGTTTTCAGAGTTGCAAGCCGTCATCAGGAACATCATCCAGAGGCGTGAGGTGGGAGCCCTGGAAGGTAAAAAAAAAAACATGATGAGTGACCAAGGAACATTTCCTATGAATTATGCATAAAACAGAGAGAGAGGCCTCAAAGCCTCACATATTGCGAAAGAACACTCAAGCTGCCTTAATGATAAATGATATCAAATCAAGTCTGGAAGGCAAACATGTGTCAGCATTTAATTATGAGTGAAGATGGCTGGGGAGCCATGGGCCGATTATGAAAAGCTCTGTACATGTAATACAACTGTTGCTGGAGTGAGTTATAGACCCACCACACTGAACTCTTTAATATTTCATATTTTTCAACGTTACTGTGGTGGCTTTGGAGGAGGCATGTGTTTGAAAAGTTGCCAGTGGGGCCTGTTATATCGACAGCAAACAATTTATAGCCAGGTCTGTGCAAACACTTTCCTGCAATAGTTTGAACTGTATCAACATAACATCCAGTAACCCCTTGTTGTAATTACACCAACAGCTGTATCAAGGTACCAGGCTCATGTAGCAGCGCACCAGGTTACCAAACAGACTCCGCTTCCCCTCAGGGAGCTACATTCACAATATATACTGTATATTATCAAGAAAAATATATAATTTATCTAAAGAAAAATATGATAGTCATTAACAGAGTTGAATTTACTGATGCAACGATAGGTCATTGTCACACAAAAGCCTGTCCCCACCCCTGCCCAGATCCAGACTATATTTTATTTTAAATAAATTATTAGACAATTATAATTTTTGGGATTAAAATTTGAAAATGAAATTATGCCGATACTAATTGGCATTACACACAAACGTGAAGAAGAACACTGAAGCAGTCAAGTTAACCTAGTTTGATGTGCAAACTGCCCCTCTCATCGCAGAACATAACGTTAATCATAGAACGCTGTTTATGTCTACAGACCAACAATTAACATGAGACCAACCGATCAACCAGTCGACTAGCACTTCTAAAGAGTATTTGTCCCTTCAGGTATTTTTCAATGACAGTACAGTGATGAGGAGTGGGGTTTGCGGGGCACATGTTACTTGACAGGCCAATCATGTTCCAGCAATAGTGGGACATTAGTTCTCCTGTAAACGCTGATTATGCAAAACAGGAAGCAACTCTCCTTGAGACCTGCACGCTTCAATTTCACCTTGACTATCAAAGTGTCTGCACGAAGGGTGTTTTATGACCACACCAAATCAGAAAAGATGAGAGACACTAGGGAGAGATGAGAAGGGTAGGAAGATGGCGAAGGGGGTTGAGGGAGACAAAAGCATGAGCTGGAGGAAAATCAAAAGGAGAAAAGAGAGAGAGGAGAGCGACTGAGGAATGTTTCCACGTCCTGCTGTCCATCTGGTAAACCACTCAGGAGCAAGGCTATCTGTCTATCAATCACCGAGCTTAACAGGTCAAGAAGAGTGGTCAGTTAGCCAAGCTCTGAGGGATGAATGTTTTATCCTTTATGCTTTATACAGCTATCCTTGAGAAGGGCTTGTGGGAGGCTGTGAGTAAACACTAGAAGAGAAAAATGCACTTTTGAAAGTATTGAGAGAATTAAGGACCCCAGTAAGACGAGTTACTGAATTGTCCATCAGTTTTAGTCACTGCTGCTGCAAACAGAAGAGGAGAGAAATTGCAGCAGCAATGGTCATGGAATAGCAAACCATAGCTCAGCTGTGACAAAGCTAGCCAGGTTCATGGAGAGGTTGTGTCATCCAATTTCCACAAATAAAACGCTGGGAAAAGACAAGTGTACGAGAGAGAGAGAGAGAGAGAGAAAAAAGAGGAACAGAGCAAGAAAAATGTGAAAGATAAAAAGAGAGAAACAGATACTGCATGGACAGAAAGACATACAGACAGAGAAGCAGAAGGAAAGTGAGGAGCAGCGAGAGCCAAACAAAAGGAAGCACTTCTGCTGCATTTTAATCAGGGTTCTACCTGCGCTTAAATCAAACACCAGGGGAGCCCTGTGGATTGAGGCACCTCAGCACGGTAACCGCAGACAGACGGGCTGGAGCGGCATCAGATAAAACCCCATTCTCTACTCTGTGAGATTTAAATGACTTGATGTGGATGGTGGCCTCTTTGACATAAGCACCTGCAATAAAGTGACTAGCCAGCCTATAAAAAAATAATTTCTTTCTCAACAGAACGGTTGTGCAGTGCTTCGAGAGCAGATGTCAATTCAAAGCGTGGCAGCACGTAGGGAGACCGGCTGCCTCATTTTCCTTTGTCATTTTCGAGTGCGGAAAAGATACAATGAGTTAGAGAGGGAGGGAGCAAAAGAGAGATTGAAGAACGAGACAACCTAAAAAAAGTCCTTATGGTGATTCTTCTTCATTCAAGCCACCTGCAGCTTGATGTAAAACAGTGCGAGTGGCAAAACAAATTGCATCAAGGGGTCTCCAGCTGCTTATTATCTATCCCATTAATAAGACTGTGACATCACAACAAACACCCAAGTGAAAACACAGCATGGAGTTTTACATCTCCCAAATATAAACTTTACAAGTTACATGAAAAGAATCCCACTGACAGTCCACAATCCTTCCATTTCCATCTCCTGTCATAGCACACATGCTTAACTGTTGAGGATATAGTCAATCACTCCTTTTCTTACACACGTCTCCTTTCCTTAAATTTCTCCATTTTCTCCCTCCCTCCTTATCCCTATTCAATTTCAATTTCCTCCACAACTAAAGTGAAATGGTGGGAAAAGCGCTGGAACAAGGTTACGAGCCATATCTCGCACCATCAAGGAAAAACATGTCAATCATTTCGGGCCGGAACGTGTCTGTGGCTTTGGGAATGGGCAGCCACGATATCGAGGGAACCAAGGCCGTTATCACATGAGGGAAAAGCATTAGAGAGGACAGGCTGGAAGGGGCCAAGTTGATTGGATTTGATATCGGGGTGTCCTATCAATTGACAGGACTGTACCGCATCCCTATGGGCGTAAGGAACAGGAATAAGGATGAGAGATTGAAGGGAGGTAGAAGATGTCCTTCCGCAGCTTTACCTCATTTTGTTTATTAGGTTTGACAAGGGTTGGAATCCTGAGAAGACATGGGGTGGTGTGTGTGTTTGCATGTGCGCTGTGGGGAAATTTCAGGGTCTTGTGAAGTGGTGAGTGGATGGCGAGTCTTGTGAGCAGAGCTCGATCCACTCTCCCTCTCCCACCCTGTTCTCCAAAGCAGCTAAACTCGTCCCCTTCAGACAGCGCTCGGAGCCTAGAGCTGCGCTGATTTATTGCCGGTGGCATATCAATTACAGCACTCACCACTGGAGGGGAGAAAGAGGAGGAGAAGGTGGCGAGAGAGGGATGATGATGAGGAAAGAAGAAGAGCAGCACTCAAACAAATTCTCTGCCCTCTGCACTGCATCACAACATGTGGGTCACATCTGGGCAGGTGGAAGAGGAGAGACGGTGGAACCGAGGAAGGAAAACATACAAAGGAAGATGGGGACAATGTGTGGGAGCAAATAAAAGGCAAGGCTCTGGAAATTAATGCAAATTCTCAAGACACACACTCATATGCACAAAGTCAATTATTGTAACCCAACCATAGCATAATCACAGAGGTTACTGAAAGCAATAAGGTTTAAAAGACACACTGTGCACACGCCAACATACACACACCCACTACACTGCCTCTCCTCTCAATTGGTCTTTAACATATGTACACAAACACATCAAAACACACTTATCCTGTACATTATGCACATGCAAATCAAAACACACATACAAAAAACTAAATGGGTCTCTATCTTAATCTGTCCTCCACCTCTTCTCTCAGCAGCCAACACACTCCAGAGATTGGAGAGTTGCCCAGGGGAGGAAAGGGAGATGAGTGAGGGGTGGGTGAGGGATTGAACAGCATGAGGAGGAGGCAGGAAGTGGTGGGGTAGGGGGGGTTGGATGGTTACAGAGGAGGTAAGATAGAAGGGGAGCCAAGCCCTGAAGCCGTAATCCTCTCCCAGGGTCTGCCTAATCTCACCGCCACTATCTGCATATGGGAAAAATGGATTACCATCCCCCCAACACACTGACGGGTGGGTGAATTGACGGAGGGATGGGTGGCAATCCCTGGACAGACAACAAGATCTCAAACAGATGTAAAAACCCCTAGAGTCAGAACAGGATAGACAAAATGGTTTGCTCTCTTTACAGTCTTACACACACACGCATGCAGGTAAGCATGGTACAGGCTGGTCATTTGCTGCCTGCTTATCCAGCCAGTCTGACACATGTCCCAGTTAAAGGCCGTCTCAGGGGCTCAGAGGCATTGGGGGGGTCAGGTCACCAATATAAGCCACATAGAGGCTAAAACGCTCTAACACACACCACAAAATCAAATCTCAAGCACTCCAACAAAGCAATCACTCTGTCTGTCCGCAGAGGATTATCAGAGAATGGCAACATTATTACACAATTCACTGATGTATGATCAAAGAATATTCAAACCCATTTTTTAATGTCCATGGACATTTGTTCAACAAGGTCCTCATTTTTAAATAACACTTGAGTAATGCCTTAAAATGGTTTCATGTTTACTGTGTTCACAAAAAGATTCTCTCTCCTCGTATTCCTGACAAGGTGATGATTTGTGATTGGTTTCATTTATATATTTTCGTCGTACAGATTCTCTAATAAGCGCAAGAAAAATGTTGATGTTACTCTCTAGCTCTTCTTTTCCCTCCGTCGTTATGCCTTTGCATCTCCTTCACAATGTTACCCACCTGCTAGCTTTCCTATTTTGCCTCTGTAGCTTCTAGCTGTGTTCTAATGACTCGAGCAAGCATGTTCCGTACACGACTTCCCACATCGTCACCATGACCTCACATGTTCCATTTGAACACAGCGTAATTCTAGAGTGTGCTTTGGGGTCAATAAAACCAGAAACAGTCATTCTGAGATCTGATGTGCATTTATGTGATATTACTTCATATTATTAATTTATCGGACAGAAAAGAGGTGTCAAAAATAAATTTAGTGAGGAATACAGAACATGTAAAACATTTGGGCAAGCACTTTTTAGTGCCAAAAACAACTTTTCCTATATTCCTCCCACCAAGCATGCCAAGACAAATTTCAGAGGAGGTAAGAGCAATTTTCAAGAGGTCTGACAATAAAGCAGTATTGTGAATTGTGGTATCTTGTATCATTTCCTTCCTGCCTTGGCCGGGGGAACAAGCTGACTGGCAAGTCTCAGGGAGCATAAAAAGCCCTTATGAGTTCTGTTTTAGTGCCAACGTAAATCAGTTTAGTGGAGGACAAGCGCCTGTGCCCTTTCTCTCTCTCAGTGGCAGGTGGCCTGCCAAAACAAATGCCTTGTTCTACAGTGCAAAAGTGGTGTGTTTGTGTGCGTGCATGTGTCTGTGCGTGCGTGCGTGCGTGCGTGCATTATTAAGACAGGCACTGGAACAAATTGAGCCCCGTGTCTTTAAAGCACCTTGCTGGGCTGATGTTCAAGCTATCATCCCGGCTGGAGTGATAAAATCTGATCTAGAGCTGTCTAGTGGCTACCCTTGAGGAGAAGGAGTTGAGGAAAAGCTTCAGAGTAGAAACACTGGCCTTTCTCAACATCCTCGGATTGTTCTGATAATTTTAAGTATCTTAGCCAAGAATAAAGTCTTTACAGCAACTTTACAAGCTGCTCAGCTCTGTTGCATGGAATAATGGAATCTGATGATTGTAAAATGTTTTTGAGAGACTATCAAGAGATAACAGGTCATAAAACACATCATAATAAACAATCATTAAAAACATGGAAAACCGACTTAAAGGCTTTTTTTTGTTGCTGTTCAATAAGCTGTGATACTCTGCTACATAGTATGCCCGTCTTGTTTCCCAAGCTTAAATCAGCAGCCTGCACAAGAATGAGGGTGGAGACTACCAGACAATCCACTGGCACACTGAAGGGCTGGAGAGCCAATATGGACAAGGACACCTGCTTCTCTGACACCCAATGGGTTGTGTGGATAACAGACACGCGTGTGTGTGTGTGTGTGTGTGTGTGTGTGTGTGTGTGTGTGTGTGTGTGTGTGTGTGTGTGTGTGTGTGCGCGTGTGTGTGCGCGTGTGTGTGCGAGAGAGAGAGAGAGAGAGCGAGAGAGAGAGAGACAGCTGCCACTCTGAGACAGTAGACAGACTATGAGCACTACCTTCCACAAATTCAGCCACTCCTTGTTCAATATAACAATAAAAACACACACTTTCTTGTGTTTTTTTCGAAATGGGAGTATACGCCAACAGACACTACTTAAGAGACATGGCGGTATATACAAGTTTCTGTTGTAATGAGCTTGTGTGTGTGTGTGTGTGTGTGTGTGTGTGTGTGTGTGTGTGTGTGTGTGTGTGTGTGTGTGTGTGTGGTGGGGGCTCGGTCATATAAATATGTGCCTGTGCTCTGAGCCCAGCACAGTTGTCTCTGCTCCCCCCTGCATTTGTCGAATATGAGAAAGAAGAAGGGGGGGGGGGGGGGGGGGGGGGGGTCACCTACTGTGTGGTGTGTAGTGTGTGTGTGTGTGTGTATTTACACATTTCATGCCGACACGGACACCAGCTCCTACCAAATCTCTGAATCTAACTGCTGATGATCTTCACACCAAGTCTGCTCCACACTGGAATGCATGGAGAGAATGTGCTGCGGACAAACCTCTGAGGAATTCATCACCTCATCAAACAAATACATACCGAGTATATTTGTGTGTGTGTGAGGTAATCTGAGTGACAGGTGTGTGTGCACCCCCGTTTATCCCACAAATCTCACTTCTCCTCACAAAGCTAACATTATACTAGAATTCTGTAGCGAGCAGCAGTAGTGTTTGAACACTTCCCGAGCGGCTTGAGATGGTAGGATTATGAACGCCACCTCGGTGCATTGAACGGTTTATGAACATTGTGGCAGATTTGACTGGTAAAAACAGGACGAAACACCCCAGGGTGTCTCCCGAGCACACAGCCCTTGTCATTACAATAACACATGAACTGTATATGTCTCCATCTTTATATCAGACCAAATCCTCTCGCTGTGACTCCATTTCTCTCATCCAGTTTTGCAGCTCAAATTTCTCTTTGTGTCTCCTCTGTCATGCTCCTCCACCTTCTATGACTCAAGAGTTGCACTAGTCCAAATAAAACACAAATTGCTCGAGCACCAAATTTATGTGGATCACAACATGAGCATTGGAACATGTTTTCCCCTCCCTGCTTCTTTCCTCAGGGCAGAAATTCCTGGAAAAACTAAGGCTGTCATTCCTGCTGCTAAGACGGAGTGAAACACTGTTGAGCCAGCCATCGCATAAAAACCTGCCCACATTTCATAAGGGAGCACAGACACACAAACACACAGATGCAGGCCCCGTCAGATTAGTGGTTTACTCGTAATCTCTCGACTGTGTTTGTGCGGCTGGGTCTTTCTTTCCACGACAAATCCTGTGTGTGTGTGTGTGTGTGCATGTCCGTGTGTATGTGTGTGTGTGTGTAGGTGGGAGAGGTAGGCGATATGTAGGTCAAGGCCAGAATGTGCCTGATATGCCAACAAGTAATGCAGTAACAGTGCAGTCAGTTTAACGTTTCACCACTGGCTCACTGAGGCAAAATCACACTGAGCTTGCACTATTGTCTACAGCATTAAGCTATTGCTTTATCTGTTTGAGAGGGCTTTAGGAGAACTACAGCGGGGTTGTAGGATCAGAGGAGGTGATGACATGCAACAACAGGTTATCAACTGTTTTACCAGGCAGGATTACATTTAAGATTTTAGGTTGGAATTAACCAACAATTTGTCCATTTGTGCAATGAAGAATGAAACCTGGAGTTTTGGATGTTATAACTGATCGGCAACTGATGTTTTTATCTACCTTTATTTATCTTCATCACTGATAACACTGTGTCCAACATCTAAGACATAGAGCAAGACAATCCAACTTTTGAAAATAGAAAAAAAAACATTCCTTGCCTCGCAAATAAAAAGTTGCCAAAAACACAGCCTTGATTAATTCAATATAGTCAGGGGGAGACCCTTAATCAGTCTGGTATGACCAGTAGTTTATGAGCACTAATGTTAGCAATATTGCTATTCAAAACTGGTATTAACATCTGTCCTGAGAGATACGATAACAAGTGGACAGTGTTAAATGCATCTGTTCACACCTGAAATTTAAATGTGTCCTTAATGTGTCTCCTGTGACCACATCTGACCAAATCTCATTTCCCTGCTTTATTTGCAAATAAACAGGTACGTCTCATCTGTAAACCAAATGATGTTGCCTGTGCCGAATGCAGATCTACTATGGAAAAGTAGAAATCATTATGCTGACGTCAGTGTTAATATTGTGGCGGTGTACACAACGTATGGGCACTGAGAAGTACCCAGAAGTAAAAAGTACATTTGATTGATTGTGACACTGTAGCGGGTCAGAGGAAGACAGCTGAGTAGACGACCCTTCACATGTAGACACATTAGTGTTCTCACAGTGAGAAGAATGTGGCCACATGCGTACCAGACCACCTCTGAGGACCCATGTTTGAGATTAAGTGAACTGGGTTTCAGTTCACCTGCTTTATGATCCAACACAGGCCCTTTAACATGTCACCTGTCTACTTACAGTGTTAAGATTTGAGATGAGGTGAAACTTTCTGTTCAACAGATTAAAACAATGAAAACAACAAAACAAAGCTGCACCTGCATGAAAAGCATGCCTCAACATGCCAGCCCATGACTTGACTCAACACTAAGCAAAACCAATCACAATGAAAGTCAACCACAGACATTCTTGTGGTTTTGTACAGGCATTTACACACCAATCAAGTTGTGGTTTGAGCTTTCCAAAGTGGATGCACAGGTGGTGATGTCATGAAACATGAGGACAGGTTCAATCAGGGGACAGAGTGAAGTGGGTAAATTTAGGGCACAGTCAAAAGACCGACAGCTGACAAATATTTCATTTCTTTACGTGGTGTGCTCATGACAACTTCAAAAACGTACATCTTTTCTAGACCGTGTAAATTGAAGCTATGTCTTTGAAGGTGCAAGTTGTAACAGCAGCTGTTTTGTCACGTGGTGTGTTACGGGCAAAAGCCTCTAGCAACATTTGAGTCTGTAATCAACTGTACTTTTGTGGCTCTCATCTGTACCCTCTCTCCATATGTTTGACATGCAACGCATCATGTGTTGCCTTAAAGAGTGTGATTTGCAGTAAAACTAAATATAATAGAGTGTAATGTGAAACCACACCCGTTTTTAAATTGTCACGTGATATCTACCATCATATCATACAGCCCTGCTTTAAGGTATGTTCATTAACTACAATTATCCACGAATAAAGCCTGTGTTCTGAGCTCCTTCTGTTACAACAATGCTGGTGCATTCCTCCATAGCAGTGCTTATACTCTCCCTGCTGAGTTCACTATAGTGGAATGCACTCTGCTCTGCCCGAAACAGCTTATTACCAAGCACCACTGTCCTCAGCTGCAACTCCCGTCCCTCCTACTTTCGCTTCCTCACACCCTCCATTTATGAGCCTGATTGACCCTTGACACCAAGAGTGCTAGAGTAGGCTTGTGCTGCACCGCTTTGTAAAAACTTACCAGAGAGCACGGATTGTTGAAAAAGCAGGCATGCCATTATATATCCTCTCCGAGGATTTGAGGACAGTGTTGGTGGTGGTTGGTCGCCGGTGGACGAGGAGTCGCTTCAAGGAGAAGGCCATTAAATAGAATCACTGTCTCCTTTTTGTTTTAATGGTCCTATAAATGTAACCTCTTTTTGGTCGTGATGTTTCCAGAGTTAACGTATGTGGACCGAAAGCATGAAAAGTCAGCTTTTCTTCGGACTGCACAAATACTTGGACTAAACACGTGTAATGATATATAAGCAACAGCACCGGAAGCTGCTAATGAGAAAATACTTCAAAGATGCTGAAATCTGAACTCCAAACTGGCATTAATCTCAGGCAACTTTCAATCTGACAGAGCCACAGAGCTGAGGCTTGAGAATGAGTCTGAAAACAAAAGTGCAAAGTACAGTCGGGTGTTGGCCTTTTCATATCTGTGGTTTCACAAGTGTTTGTGTTGACAGGATGTGAACCTCATCTTTACAGAAACGCTGTCCCATCCAAAATACTTTTTTTGATTTCACTGTTGAGATTACATCATGAAAGGGATTGACATAAAACCAGAGCACTTCAAAGACTTGACACATGTCCAAGCCTTAATCTGGCTCATATCTTCTCATCTGTGAATTCTTCTCTTACACGTCATACTCAATAGCGCCTTCGCCTAATACTTTTATTGAAAGAGACAGAAAACTGACCATCTTCCCTCGCCCCCCTCCAGTCAGAGTCATTATATCATCTATTTAATACAGATAAATGTCGTGGTTTGTTGTAATGAAAACACACAAACGCAAACGCGCATGTGCACACTGACACACATGTTGGTTCACTTCAGACTCCGACAGCATCCCAATCCATCTTTGTCCATTATGGCCCATACTGTTTCCTGATGTATGCTGTTGAGTATTAGTAACTATATCATTGACTATGACCGCATTGCTTTATTCTATGCTCTAGATGATTTATGGCCGGCGTGTGGCTTGTGTCACATGGTATTTAGACGATGTATGCCCTCAGATTGGTCACAAGACATCAGGGTTAGTGCAGATGTCCGGTCCTGAGGTAATGCAAGTTTAATTCCTTAACAGGGAATCCATCGAAAAACAAAGTGATAATCGGTGTAAAATGCCGTGGATAATTAAAAGGTCACACAGGTCTCCAACATTTCAAGCAGCATTGTTCAAATGCAAGATATTTTGAAAAACAATGGATTCTGATTTACTGTGCAGGTAAAATAAAAGAGGCGGCATAAGCTTTTGTTCTGCATCAAAATCAAGAGGCATCGAACAACAAATAATTCACCAAAAAACACAGTGACCCACATAATCAAACTCTCACAATACGCAGGAAGATCTGCGACAGCATGAACACGAAACAAAGACGCTGTCATGGCCAGGAACTCAGTGGGACAGGGCAATTCATTTTGTTTAAATGGCACAGTTACATCTAAGTCATGTGAGGCCACTGCCAATTATATTCAGTCGCACAGTTGTGGAGCTGAAACAAAAGGAAGCTCTTCAATCCCGGCCGTTTTTAGCTCAGGAGCCCGGTTTTAAGCCGGTGAATATTGAAGCCAGCAGACAGCCTGTGTGCACGAGCAAAGTGTGTGAATGTGTGAGTGTATGTGCACACCCATGCGTGGTGTTCAGGGGGAAGAGAATAGGAACTCGAGAGCACAGACGATTTCCTGTCTTGTCCCTGGTCGTCAGCACATACTGTAATCCTGGTGAAGCGCAACACATGGCTCTGCATGCATCACTGCTTCACTATAGAGACAGCGACAGAGACCATGACAAAGACCAGTGTGCTTACATACGCGTGTGTGTGTGTGTGTGTGTGTGTGTGTGTGTGTGTGTGTGTGTGTGTGTGTGTGTGTGTGTGTGTGTGTGTGTGTGTGTGTGTGACTAATACTTTACTGGCAAAAAATCATAAGTGCAACACTTATAAGCCTTCACTTTGTCCACTGTACATTTATAAGACTATTTAAAAGTACATTTATTGATGTCTACAGACTAAAATCTTCTCAAGACTGAGGTAAAAATCAGGATGAGACCAGGTTGGAGAAGAGAATGAAAATTATAACTGAGAGATGGAGTTTGAGTGAGAGAGGATGCAATAAAAAAGCAGGAGATCAGGAGACAGGAGAGAGAGGTGATGGAAATGGAGGGGGGAGAGAGCGATAGAAGGGTGAGATGAGAGGAGTTGACGATACTTTTTCAGATAGCCAGCGAGGCGGAACGAGGAGGAATGGAGCGAGATAAGAGGAGCGCAGTCTCTGCATGTTTAGCTAAAAGGGAACTTTTTTCCTCCACAGCTTGTGGGCAACTAAGTGCCTGTCACATAACTACAGCCAACACCACTTCAACTTTCAAACAATGCTCTTTATGGTGCCGCAATACATCCTTCACAAGGATTCCACACTTTTCTTTAGAGTTTTAATCAAGTGTTCCAGTGGCCGAGCATTTACCGCTACGTGGCCTAAAATGAGAGCAGCTGGGGATCATTCTGTAATGTCTGAAACCTGTTTACTCTAATCTCACAGAGAACCAGAACAAACTGTGAGTTTCAGATTCATCTTTTCACTTCACTATTTCCATGTAGACGTAATTTAAGGTCACCCAGTCAGGCTGCAGAGATTTCAAGTCTCGAAGTCTGTGTTAGCAAACAAGCCTGCAGGATCAACAATTTATGTGAGCAGCATCTCCTAAATAAAAGGTTTTACTATTAAAATGAAACCAGTGAAGCTTAAGTGAGAAAATTCACACAACTCTCACGGACTCTTGTCTAAAGTCATTTTTCAAGCAAAAACGCCAATACATACAGCTTCATCAAATCTTCACATTTCTTTAGCTATAGCCCTACATCTGCACCAACCTTGAGAAAATATGACATTTTAATTTATATAATAAATATAATCCCAGATATTCCATATAGCATTTTTTTGATGATTCATAAACTGGGAGGCCCAGTCAAACAACTTTTGCAACCTATGTATTTTTCCTCAGAAATCTTTAGATCTATAGCTTAAGAAGAATTTCAGTCTTTTGTCCAACACGTTCATTTCATGATCATAAAGCTGGAGCCGCTTGAGAGGCGCCTGGCTGCTCTTGGAGCTCTACCAAAAGGAAGGGCTGGGCCGACTGGTCGGTCCAGAAGGACGAGTAACATCAGCTATTGTGAGTCAGTCACGGGGCAGACAAGGAGGTGGGAGGGTTCAACACAAGACAAATACACAGCAACCTCCAGCACACATTCATTAGGTCATATTACCAAGACTGTCTATCAGCTTGGCAGACCGCACAATTAATGCTAACTGGCACTAGTGTAAACATTGAGTGTGTGTGTGTGTATTTTGTGGGCCTCCAATGGTCTTTGTGTTTGTCTAAATTTACATGGGAAGTTCCTGTGTCTAAATGCAGCAAGTGACGGAGGGAGGGAAAGAACTGTGAATGAAAAAAAGAGAAATAGGCAGATGAGAACCAAAGCTAAAACTGTGTCCAAAGAGTTTGTCAGTATCATTACAGCACAGAACCCAGGCTGAGGCAGAGCTCTGTGGGGGGGGGAGGTGAGCGTGGGGGGAGGATAAGAACAGACATGGAGAGAAAGAAAAACACAGAGGGAAATGTGTTGGAAAGACAGAAATGTGAGCGCAGAGGAAGAGAGATAAGGAGAGGCTGGTGGGAGCGGGGGAAGATGAGAGGAAGAGTGGTGAGTGAGAGGAATGCCAGAGACAAAGAGGGGAGGAGAGGGAAGAAGGCAGGGGAGAAGAGGGACTAAATATATCAGCGTCTGATTCAACACAACACTGAGCTAGACATAACTATGGTTTATAGGACACCTGCCTCACTGGATGCTACAGGCCTGGATCTGCACACATGCACTTCTTGTACACTTGCCAACTTTGTGACAACTGAATTTACAAGGAAGACAACAGACTCTGTGTGTAGCCCCACACGGAGCGTACCCTGCAGAGAAGATGAATAAAACTGGCACTTTTAGTCTGAGGTCAGAACATTGCAGAGAAGAGACGGACACAACCTGATCGGGGGAAGTAATCATTGCGGGATAAAGAAATTCTCCGCTCCCTGCGGATTGAAATGTGTTAAACTGTTATTTGCCTCAGCTGATTAAGTCTCCCCTCTGTTTCTATTGTATTCCAGCCTGCTCAACAAGCACCTCGCTCCTCCACTACCGCCTCTTTATTCTCAGCCAGCCACCTCGCTGTAGTGTACAAATATATCACAGCGATACTGGCCGGGCAAATGACCTGCCATCTCCCACAGTCCCCCAGGAGCTGACTGCCACTCATAACTCCACAATTCCTCGCTTATTTCAGCCACTCACCGCCACGTTCAAAGCTGATTGAAAATATGGCTGAGGCGTTGTTCGAGCTCCATTATCGTGCATTGTTTAGGTGTTTATGCAAGCTGGGTCTCTCGGTTTCAAAGTGAAGTAGATGGCGTCTGTAATGATGCAAGACATTTTGAGAAATATGCCGTGCAGGTAAATATAGGA
Source organism: Hippoglossus hippoglossus (assembly GCF_009819705.1). Lineage (NCBI taxonomy): Eukaryota > Metazoa > Chordata > Actinopteri > Pleuronectiformes > Pleuronectidae > Hippoglossus > Hippoglossus hippoglossus. Next base: position 19,434,954 of record NC_047155.1, on the reverse strand, counting down.
GCATAACAGGTATTAGTTTCTGCAGTTTTTGCTGTAAATGAAAGGCACAATATAAGTTACATTTCATTGAGTTCATGCTATGGTTGAACTGCATGTTAAAGTGCGGAAAATAATCAATATCAATATTAACAACTGTGGTCCCAATACAAAGCAAAGAAAAGGTGATATAAGTGCAGGCCCAGCCTTGTTATAATTGTATTCTCCTCAGCAAAGCAACAGAGAGCAAGCTTCAAGCAACCTTTTGTTCTCAACACTTTTCACAGAGCAAATCATGTCTACAAAGCTCTGGAATTAAACCGCAATCTAATGTGTCTTTGGTACAAGTGGGCTTTGACCTATCATTTGACTAACCCTGTTTGATAATGTGATTCAGAGCTAAGCTGGTCTCCATCGTCGCACTGCAATCCACTTTCCTCTGCAGGTCGGCTGACCCTTCCCTTGATGTGCTGAAGGCTGGCCTGTATGATCTGCATTGGCTTGTTAAAACGCATGTGATTTCACAAGGGGGAAAGGTTAAGACTCACACAATGACAGGAACCTGCCATCAGACTCGTGCTTGTGACCTCTACCACATTACCCCAGCAGAGAGAACGAAAGATAGACAACCGTAGAAGATTAATGCCTCCTCTCTCTTATTTCTTTCTCTCGAGGAATACTCAAGTCCTGACCTGCTCACTTAATTTGAATTTCAATGGCTGCCTCAAACTCACCAGTGAGACACACACACACACACACAGTCGCACAAACAAACAGCAAGTTTTCAGCTCAATAGTGCAAGAAAAAGAAGTGATGCATGAATCCTGAATTCATGTGTCATAGACGTGTCTTGCTTTACGCCCTGACCTTTCCAAAGAGAAAATGAAGTTAATCTATTTTTCCTTGAGCTGTTTGGATGAAGCGTGAGGCAGCCATTAATAAAGCCTAATGAATAACTAGAAAAAAACAAAACACTGGCACACTCTAGCCATTTCTGCTCACCCTAAAGGCTACATTAGCATCTTAAATGCAAATAAAACTCTTACTCCAAACACAGACAACTCGCTCTTTGAAGAAGAAAAAACTAAAAAAGCATTATTGCTTCTGTCTAACCTGTAGACCTGAACAGTGTGCCGTGCAAACGCAGGCTAAAATTAACTGTTTTTATGGAGGACGTTCCTGAAAAAATAGAGAGTTGAAAAAAACCGATGGGAAGTAAATGATGCAAAGCAGATGCAGATGGTTTAAGGCTCAGTCCAACAGTCTTTATTTTGATCTCATTTTTGGGTACTCACATGCATCAGTCTGTCACTAAAGAAGGGATATTGTGCAGCTACATATGGGGCTTAACAAGCACACTAGAACATGAAGCTCCTCTGTAAGCTGATTCAGACGGAGAAAGAGGGATGGAAAAAGGAGAGAATCGGGGTAAAAGAGATTGACAGATTATGTAGGGTGACCACAACTGCTCTGACCACCACCAAAAACCTCTTAAAGCTGTTATCATGTCAAACAGGAGAAATCCTAGAAAGCCTCAACTGCAGTGCTGCGCTGTGAACATTTATTTTACTAGCTCCCGGCTGAGCACACAACCAAATCTCTTGCTTCACAGTGGATTTCTGTGTCATCCATCAATGTTTGGACTGTTATGGTTGTGTGTAAATAGATGGCGACAGGCAACGCTTGACGTGTTCCATCCAGCAAGCGTGACACGGTGTGGCCTACATCCAGCCTCGGTACGAAAGGAGCTGTGATCCCACAAATTTGGGTCACCGTGTTACCAAGTTGTGGCCTTTTTCCTTCCGGGAACAGATATGAATGTGTGTGCACAGACCATGTGGGGCTGGTTAAACTTTATGCACCGACTGTTTTCCAGCTGTGTGTTTCCTGTGCTGAGCTAAGCTAGTATTCTCTCTGTCTCTCTCTCTCTCTCTTTGGAATATGGTCTCGATTAGCAGGCCAGTGCCTGTGGTAGCTGGCTGACAGTTATCCCAGCTATGTGTTTGTACTGGGGGGGGTCCCTCGCGAAAAAATGTGTCAGCCTCATCCGTGGTTTGGATGAGACCCTCGTTGCAGCCTTGTGCCATGAACATGATAGGGCGTGATGAGAAACAGGGAGAGGGAAGATGTATAGAGTTTGAACGTGGTGATGGAGAGAAAGTGCTGTCTGCAGTATTGTCCTTGTCCCCTGTGGATGTTGAAGCTAAGCCGAATATTTAATCAGTAAATACACAAAAATATGCACACAAACATGCACACTATATTTATAGGCATCAACCGCAACAAGAATAACAGTGAAACAGGATCCTGAACCCATCTCCTTAAACTGAAGTCAACAGTCTAACCGTACTGAAGTGTTCCCACAACATCCTGAAATAAGGGAAATACAGTTTTCCCTTAGAGTAACCCTTCTACGCATTTCTGCTCTGAATTTCTAACTCAGTCATTCCTCAAACTGGGGGGCATGGACAACTGCAGGATGAATATGGGGTAAAACTGAGTTCAATTAATATTATCTAAGCTGAGAAAATAAACTTTGCTGATGCTATCGTGCTGACCTGTAGTTTATGAAAACTCAACCTGGATTTTTCTTTTATCAGTTGCTTCCAGTTGCTTGCAATTTTTGGGGGGCTTCTAAAGGGTGGCATGCCAGAAAATCTCTGCCAAAATGATCTCTGAGAAGAAGCACTAAGGAAGCATTTTAGTTCTCTGTGGTAGCAGCTCTCTCAGGCAGCAACAGCAGACAGATGGAGAGTTAAAAAGAGACTTAAGAAACAAAGCCTGTGGTGCAACAACACACAGGAAACACCAAAACACTGTCTGCTGAGCAAATACACCAATATGTACTCTTTCGTTCTTCCACCTCCACCTGCAACGTTTGCACACAGAGTAGGCATGCATACACACTGAAGAGAGAGCACGGAGGACAACGCTGCAGCTGATGCACAGAGTAAACACAAACTGAAACCGATCACAACCACATACAGACGTGGGGCTGGGGCTTTACCACAGTGGCGCCGGGGCAGGGCAGCGGCAGCAGCAGCAGCTACTAATTAAGAGTGGTTGGCTGAACAGCTATAGTTAGGGTAGAGCTGGAGGGCTGAGTAGAATAGGACGACAGGTCTGATACCATGTCTGCACGAGTCTCTGTGTGTGTGTTACTAGCAGCCCCGGGGCTGTAGGCTAGGGCCCCAGTTCAAGTCTTGCTGACTCAGATTCAACACTGCCTGTCTAGCTGCAATACTGCTGCTACAGCTAGCAGGGGGAGAGCAAATTGCTCTTTCCCTGTCTGTTACTTTCTCCCATTTCTCTTTCCCCTCACTTATCCTGCTCCTCCTCCCCTGACTCTGTGTTTTAGGCTGCGTTTTTGTACTTGTTTCAGTTTCACTTCCTCTTTTCTGCCTCATTCCCTCGCTCCACTTCCCAGCCACCCTGTCATTTTCTCTCTCTCTCCCCCTTTCCTCCCCGTTTCCAGACAGAGTCAATATGATTCAATGAGCTGTATTGGCAGTGAATTTGTTTCTGGAGCAGAGGTGGGGACTACAGTGGGAATCAAAACAGGAAATAAATTTGCTTCGTATGGTGAGCGCCTGATAAACACTTCCTTGACAATGATACGTCAAATCAATCTTTTCCTGACTCACTCCCTCTGTGTTCTTTGTTCCACTTGTGGATACTGGCTGTTCCTGTTCCACTGCTGCAACTGTAGGGAATCAGACTTGTTGGACAACTTTGGGAATCAACTGAACATACCAAGGAGTTTATGATTTCACGCCTGTCTGTCTGTTGGTTTGTTGTGTGTAAGCAAGGTTACACAAAAACTACTGGCCGGATAACTACGAAACTTGGATGTGGTATGAAAAGAACATAACACAATTTAGTGCAGATCCAGATCACCATGGATCTTCTGGAAATGTTATCACTTTCTTTAAGGTTTCAAGATAGGATTTCTTCTTTTACATTTTCACAGATTTCCCAGAGAATAGTTCATAGATCTAGTTGGGAAAAAAGAGGGATATTTAGTGGACTGATTTCTATAAATGTGTGTAATTCTGTCCAACTTCATTGAATTTATTCTGACTTGGCGGAGGTATGCGCTCACTGAGTGCCAGTTGTCCACATTTTGGTAATTTATTACATGATTAACTTTTGTGAACATATTTGCATACATTAATTGGGCATTATAACAATATAAGAGGCTTGGCCTTGGCCGTAGTTATTTAGCGTGCCAGCTAATCCTATTGTTGTTGTCTCTTGGGCATATGTGGCGAGCTTAACGTTAAATCCTTGCTTTTGTGTCTTTGTGTCTCATTTGCTTCTATCGAACACCTGAAATAAGTCCTTCACATTTAAGTGTGGACCAGTTTTCAAAGTCATCCTCATGCATACCATGAACAAATGCTGTAGCTCAGAGAAAATATCACATCAAACAAGCTGAACATGACAGTATTTAAATGTGGCTACCTATTGGGCTGGCTTCATTCAGCTATCACTGCCAATCCGCTGCATTCTCAGCATTTCTGAGCAGCCAAGAATGGAAAGTGAAATGGTTGACATTTGGATTCTTCATATCGTGGGAAGGTTAATGGCGGGAAATAGGCATGTTGCCATTTTTATGTGCCAGGTACAGGCCTTTCTGTTGCTTTCTCAGGACTGTAATTTACTGTGGTACTGGCTATATACATATAAACACACTTGCATACGCAGACACACACTTGCTCTTTGTGTTTGCAGTCTAAACAGAGTGTTACAGTAGAGTGTGTCAGTTTATTGTTTGTCTGTTCCTCTCTGTGCTCCCTCATGTTTACCTCAGCAGAACAATGAACTGCCATGGGAAAACTAGAGCACACAAGGCCTGAACCCGTGCGAGCACATTTATTTTTTCGACAAAGTATTGTAATTGCATTTCTGCAATTCTTTCATAATATTCTCTATGAAACACAAAAAACACAGTGATCCGGAGAATTGGCTATGGAGTTTACCCAGAGTCTGCCTTTCACACATGCATAACGTAGCAGGAGGTTTTCGGCAGAGATGCCTTTAAAATCCTCCACATTATTCAGGCGAGAGGTGGAGCAGCCGGGTGCAGCAGGCAGAGATGTATTAACTCCGCTGCGTAGATCACGTGATCATGTTTACAGCACCCTGACACCGTCGTCAGCTCTCATCACCACAAACTCTCTTCACATCTTCGTAGGTGTTTTCTATGTGTGTGTCACCGCTTTTCACCGGGAGATATTTAGATATAGAGCCAAAACCAATTGTCCAACCCAGTAGAAACTGACAATCAACTATTTCTGTGTAGAGAACCAACATATTTCTTTTGCTGATAAAAACACTAACATAGTGTAGCACTTGCTACAGTCTGGCCCCATGCCTGCCAATAGCTCGGCCAACTGTTTCCTATGAGCTTCCCACGGAGGTCAACCGTGATATGGTTCCAATGATTCTGAACTGGGCCATAACTGAACTAAAGCATATAATCTGACTGTTACTTAACCCGTGACATAATTCATAACACTGAGGAAGTCCTATTGTCTGCTTGTTTAAAATTTAACATTAAGATCTATCAAGATTATTGCACTTTATGAATGTGTGTGTGAACGGGTGAAAAAAGCTGTACTCTTCAGCTCTTTGAGTGGTCATGAAGACCAGAAAAATGCTGTATAAATACAGACCATTTACCATTCTGAAACTAGAATAAAGAGAGTCAGAGCCTGCACCTCAGTCATTGTGCTTTATGAGAAGAGGAATGGCATCAGAAGAGTGTCAAAAAGTGCAGCTTGTTATGAGTAAATGACATGTACCTTTTCAGAAGAGCTAGGCAACAGAGACAGACAGAGACAGAGAGAGAGAGAGAGAGAGAGAGCGAGCGAGAGAGAGAGAGAGAGAGCGAGCGAGAGAGAGAGGCTATGCCCATCCTCACTTTGGCTGAGTGCCAGGCCTGCTCCGACAGAGAAAGAGAGAGAGAAGGGGAGGGTGCTGTGAGCGTGTGTTGATGTGTGTGTGAGGGGGCAAACATTCCCCTGGCAGGATCCCTGGGACCCGGCGGAGGGCAGGGTTCAGCCGCTGAAGGAGAGGCTGCGTGCCCAGCAGTCAATTAGCGGCTTGCATTTACACAACAAATGGAGCTCCCACGGTTTCTCTAGCGCTCACACGCGCGCACACACCACATATGAGTGTATCCACTCAGCGCTCATCAGCACACGCCGACGCAAGGTCAGAGCGATGGGGAGGGAGGGAGAGAAAGAGAGTCGGAGAGAGAGAGCAAGGGGCCAGCTATCTGTTGGAGTGGTACTCTACAAATACTAACTCATTGGCTGTATCAGAAACACAAGCAGGGCAACAGTGAGCACAAAGTAACACAATCTCGACTGCCGCACACTGCTGCAATGATACAGCAGTGTTTGCAGATAATTGTCTAGATTGTGGCGACCTGCCATGGTCCAATTTGCCCAGCCAGAGTTTCATAATGATCCGAAAACATTTTACACTCGTCACAATAACAACTGATTTGTAACTTAGTGTTTTGCACTGTTGGTTCACTGCAGAGCTGTAGTGTGCAGCACTCTTTTCCCCACTGTCGCTCTCATGCCAGAGCTTGGCATAACATTGCTAGTTTCTGGTTTAGCTGTGCACGTTCCAGTGGCCGGCATGCAGTTCTCAAAAGTTAGGGAGACCTTGGTATAACACCTGTCCTCGATGTGTACCTGTCATTCAGGAGCATGTAAGAGCACACTGCATGTGTTTTCACTGGCCAATCACAATAATCTACCTTCATCAGCCTCACCCTCAGTACCTTCCTCCTCTGCCAGCTACTGCCACAGATAGATTTAAATACTGAAACACTTTATAGACATGGCTTAGAGAAATGCTCCACCAGCCCATCCGAAAACGTTATATTAGCTGAGTTGATAAACTGGGTTTTGTGGTCACTCTATTCTCTTATGCTGCTTTGCCTCTTCAAATGGAAACGATTTGAAAAATGCCTCCACTGGAACATCAAACCATCATGCACCAAGACACACCAAATGAATCCAAAACAAAAAATTATTTAGCGGGTTGTTAATTTAAGTGGACTGGCAGCAGCCAAATATTAAGTCTGTATGATAAGTCATAGAATAAAGCTCATCTGAGGCTGCTAACCAACACTCTGGTTGGTGGGAGATGGACACAGAAGTGAAGAAAGAGGAAAGACAGAAGAAGGGAACACAGTGAGGCAAAAAATACAGGGCCGGAGTAAAAAACATTTAGCCTCACTCAGAAACCTTGGGGATAACTGCCATGTCAGGGTGACGTGTGAACAGGAGCAGAAGTCAATACTGTTGACTCAGTTAATCAGGCAATACACTGTCAGGAGCAGGTGGAATTCCCTTCAATCTTTCTTTGCAGTGCAAGAGTGAAAAAAATCCACCACGTTTCCAGGCCAGGCATGCAAAAGGGCATATTCAACTTTAATGTGTAGTGAGAAAGGTTACGGACACAGGGACACCAAGACACTAAGCTCATGTGACAACAGTAGATTTGAAATTTAATGAAAACCTTCCTCTCATCTTTTGCTAAACAAAAACAACAAGTGACAAGTGTCTTAACTTCAAACCATTTGTCATCTTCTACCATTGACATTCAGGCGAGAGCTGCCCTGTCTTGTGTGTTTGTGTTCTGCTGTTTTCAGACATGATATAAACTCTGCAGTTCCTCCGTATTTTCTCCGGAGGAGGTGCATGTGTGTACACAAATGAGACAGAGAGTTTGCGGTGATAAGAGCTGAGCCCGGTGTCTGTGTATTGTCAAGAAAATCATGTGATCTACTCAGTAGAGTTAATACGTCATTTCCTGTCTCCGCCTGCTGCACCACCTCTCACCTGAATAATGCAGAGGATGTTACTGTTGTCAACGCGTCTGTGCAGAAAACCTCCCACTGGGTTGTGCCTGTGTGAAAAGCTAACTCTGGGTAAACTCTGTAAACAATTCTCCAGATTTCAACTGCAGGTCATTTCTGAAAACGGCTTTAGTGATTCAGGAGCTTGACTGTTCCAGTGAATGTGGCAAGCCAAAGTAAATGCGAGGAAGATGTGGGTCTATTCTGTTGTTGATGTTGTGTCAGTTTGGAGTGTGTGTATGAATCTTATCATTGGCGGGTCGTCACTGCCCATCTGCCCTCTACCGACTCCATCTACTCATCTCTCTGCCTGTACATCAATCTGTCAGGGACAATTATTGATAAAATGAGACCAGTGGTAAGTGGATGAGAGGTGACCTGTGCCATACAGCAATCAAACCCCAACCAGTCTCTCTCTCTCTCTCTCCCCTGTCTCCCTGCCTTTCCTGCTCCCTCCAGCTGTGCTCTGAACAGGCCCTTAAATCACTCGGCCCAGGCCCTTTGATTGGTTGACCTCTCTGCATGATTAAACAGCCATTTTCATCATGTCCTCCATAGTAGAGTGACAGAACGAGAAAGAGGGAGACAGGGGGGTGGGGTGGGGGGCGAGCGAGCCCAACCAAATGGGATCTCTCCACATTGATGATGACAGACATTTACCATGAAGGAGTAAAGTTGGCCACGAACCCCGGTATCAGGGCAGACATTACAGACCTGAGCTGGCCAATATGTTCACATTATTTCAAATTACCATGATAATGACAAGGCTGTTTTAATACATCAAAACCTCTGTTGGCAAACTTTGGATGTTTGTCCTAATTAATTACACTTTGACCTGATTTTTGGCTTCTGGCCCAGACTGTGAGCTGATTGATCGATTCAATTTCCTGTTAGATGTCATTGGATATTACAGCTTTTCACAGTTTACTGTGCCAGGTTAGGATGTGTTAAAATTGGGATTCAAGTAGATTTTGGGGAGTTTTGCTTTATAGTCCAGCCTAATGCAGACAGCGTTATTCAGGACCCTGAATACAACTGCTATAAGAATGTATGTATGCTTTCAGAAAGGCCATAGAAAGCAGGCAGTACGATTTACACATCTTACTGTTTAATGCTCTCCATGAATTATGCAGATCATCAGCAAGTTGTTCAAGAGTATTTCAGAAGAGACTGAGATGTTTGTACCACACTATAATGTGGGATAGCTAACAGGATATCACTGGGTCACAATCATCAGTGCTGTGACCAGCAGAACTTAACACTAATTCCATGATTCCATCTAATTCCATCAGCAGTCCATAGAGAGGGAGAATTTAATTTCCTCCTCTTCTCTGAAACCAAATGTCTCATTCAGTAAAATCGCCACCCCACGTAACATCTGTTTGGCTCCCAAATAAAAAAGCCGTAAAGCTGGTGGGGCGGGGTGGCGCAAGAAAGCTGTTCCAATGCTGTGTTCAGTCCTTAATTAAAGTTTGACTCAGCTCCTCTGAGTTTTTGTCGTCCTCCTTTCCCAACGCTCTCTCTTCTTCTCCACCCTGATTTGCACACAAGAGCTTCTCTGCAGCAGTATTTATTATTCTTTGGTGCGAGCAGCCGTGTTGCTGTTCTGAGTTAGCTAGTGTTGCCAAAATCCCTCCCTCACTTCTCTGTTGTCTACTTCTTTTCCCTCAGCTGTTTCTGGCCGAGGTGCAGGCTCTGGCATCGTTTTGTTCAGAATTCTCCTATCCCGCCCTTTCAAAAATCTAAATGCTCAAGGCTTTTATGTTGCTGCAGCTACAAGCAGACTGGGAGACGGGCTACTTTTGAAAATGTGTCTGTGCTGCGGCCAAGTTTGACTGCAGCACTGATTGCAGAGGGCAGGTTGAGGTGTGCCTCTTGAATCAGCTAAAAACTGTTTTTGCCATGTTTTGCTATCAGTGCATGTGGCGATGGATCTTAAAGGCATCTTCCTTAATAGTTTGGGAGAAATTATTCAGCTGTAGGTTGATAAAATATTTGGATGGAAGATTTAACTATTTATTTCCAGTTTATATGTTGTAGTATCAGTCATTGGTTTTATGCCATTGTTTTCAAACTGCACTCAACATCCAGTGTTGCCACAAGCGGCAGTTAGACAAATACTTTCGGTCATGTGTCAGAGGACAAGCGGAGAGTCTGCTGCTGCACTGGAGGCTATGTCATGCTGACTTCAAGAGCCAAATGAGGTTACACTCGGGTAACAATTGAAAGCCGAGCCAATCAACTCAACAGCCACATTCTTCTACATGCAATGGAAAATAAGAGAATGGTGAATCTTGGTGAGGCAGAGAGGGAGGACAGCCCGAGAGAAAGGAAGCAACTCCTCCCAGCTGCCACGCATCAGCACATCACTCCAGTCACAAGTTACACACCCCATTTCATTTGGAATGCAGTGGCCCGACAAGAGCTGCATGGTAACACACATTCCTTCATGTTAGCTGGCTGTTTCGTCATATGCTCAGCCTCCTTATCTGCCCACGGAAATCTACCAGCTGAGAAAACCGACTCGCCATGGCAAACTCAAGAAGAGTCAGAAACGAGCAGTGAGACCTTAAGACTTTCTTCTCTACACAATCTCTCTTCATGTGGGAAGTTGGATGCCAATGACCTGTGTGACAGCTCCTGGTGGGGGGAGAGAATGCCAGGGTCAGAGGTCACAACTGGAGACATCATGGGACAGCAATGTGTAGCTCACACTCACAACCACCTTCATGTCCCATCTCCATAATGCAGTGGCAGCTCAGAAGTTCACCCCTGGCTGGGCAAAAAGCAACAAGAGGCCCCCTGGCAATAAATCCTCCTTGGCCCCATTCCACCTTTAAAGTAGGGATCAGTCTAACCTTTGACCTCCTCCTATCATACCCCTTCTTCCAGGTTTTAGGCCTCCTCCTCCTGTTCCATTTCTGGTTACAATCAACACCCCACCCCCTTCCCGGCGGTCCACTATTGTCTGGCCTGAAGTACTTATTCCCAGAGTACCCCTGCTCTTCGTGCCTCTCCTCTGCAGGGGGTCGGGGAGGGGGAGGCAACTTAAAAGCACCCCGGGACTCCATTGCAGCGTGGAGGTAACCGTGGTCTGCTAAAAGAATTAGGTTGAGCAGCCACCAGTGTTTTGCACCACATGTCATTGAGTGGTTTTCCCCTTAACAAGCAATGTAAGGGAGGAAAGGGAGGGAAACAGGGTTTTATGATGCTCAAGCACATGTTTCCACTGAGAGGGTTGAAGAAAAACAACACGTCTTTCTGGAGCATCCCAAAACTTTAGACTAAAGTTGTTGAATGTTAGAAAAAGTAGCTCCAAGCTCTTCAGCAATATCTACAAGGAGGTTGTAAGGCAAGAGTGTAGCAAAGATATACAAAAGTAAATAGATTAAACCTTGGCATTAAACCCACGGTATATTTGTAGTTGGCTGCCTATGAAACCTCTTGTAGCATTTAGCCTTTTTGCCTTACAAGCCTTTGGAGAGTATTTGCATTGATTTGCAAAAGGTTAGGGTAGTATTACTGGGTAACTGTAGCACCAGTGAAAAGAGAAAAGGCCCTTGTACATGTGTATATGGTCGACATGCTATGCAATGGCACAATGCCAAAACACAATGGAGGCCAGACGCGGCGAGCTACTCATCACTTCTCCCTCTTTAACCCTTTGAGAAGAGTACAAAAGAGGGAGCTGACAAAGAGGCTGTGGAAAGAAAAGGAAGGCATGAGAGGGAGGAGGTGTAGGATATTCTATTCCGCTTGAGGGGAGTTTCAGACTACATTTGATATTTGACAACTTGAATTTTGCTCCACCTTAAGCACAGGGGAATAGATGCAATGATCCAAACAATTTCTTAACGATTCTTTATTGATTACAGCTGCAGAGCAAGTAAACCCATTGTAACCCGTGTAAACTACAAAGTGTAAAAGGCTTGTGCTACTATTTATGTTCCAGTTTTCTTCAAAATAACATTTCTGTGGTTCTTTTGGACATCTGCTACTAACAGCAATCATTTGTCATGTAGGCTACAATTTCAAATAAACTTATGCATCTTTCAGTCAGATCATAGAAAAGTTTTGCCACAAAAACATGACGGGTCCCATTTGGCCCTGCTTTAGAAAAGTAGCGACTGAGACTCAAACAAGCGGAGGAGAAAGGCTGGGAAGTGCTCCAAAGTGATTTAGGGCTAAAGCTACCCCAAATCTACCCCTCTTTCTCCAGCTGAAGTGGAATCACATGGTGGATTCAAGAGGGCCAACAGCCCTTTCTATTGATATAAAAAAAAAAAAAAAAATTCTTTTATTGACAGGTTTTCAGGTAAGTGTCTGCCTACCTAAGACATCACCAGACACCAACCTAGCCAGAAGCACCAGCCCATATCTAAAGAGCACCAGCCACACAGGGGGGGATAAATGGTAAGCCAAATTAATGAAAGAGCTCTTATCTTCATCTTGTGTGTGTGGTTTATGAGCCTTGGCACATGTGTCAATGTGCAAGTGAGCACACAAGCAAACAGAAAGCAACTAGAAAAGAGGCAGAGTGATCCTACCTGTGTCCTTTGCGCATATGCACACACTTTCTCAATGCCCACCTCTCTGCCTTGGGGGCAACACCACCATACTGCTGAGCTCTCTGAAATCAGTCGCCCTTCCCTCCAATAACATGGGGCTTGTTGCTGGCTTGGCGTCAACACAGCCACACTAAAGGGGCAAGGTAGGCAGCTAGCTCATTTATTGGCTAGGCTATGGCCATGCTTTCCCTGGGCAAGTGGCTCTGTTAAAAAGGCCAGTCTTCTATTGATCTTATTTACAGGACAGGGGACTGGAGACATGCTAAAGTCTTTAAGATTCTCCTTGTTAAATACAACAGAAAGCAGGACTGTGTGTGTGTGTGTGTGTGTGTGTGTGTGTGTGTGTGTGTGTGTGTGTGTGTGTGTGTGTGTGTGTGTGTGTAAGAAGGGGGGATCGAAAAATGGAAGACAGAAATGAAGTGGAGAGAAGGAAGAAAAAGTAGTAAGCAATTACAAGTTGTTGCACCATTAACATTAATCACAACAATAAATACAGATGAGCCTGTGTAAACTCTGTTTCATCTCCTCCACAAAGGAGAGTGTTACCTTACATTAAACACAAGGACTCACCATGTTAATGCACACATTCAAATTAAGACAGCATTATGTATACTATCCTCTGATATACAGTGTGCACATCAGCAAATGCACAATGACTTAGCATTACTTATCTCAATGCAAATACATGCACAGGCTCACACCCACAGTGCAATGACTCCCCTCTCACACAGTGGTTCTCATTAACAAGCCAAACATGCCTGAAGAGGCAGACAGACTCTAGTGAGCACGGTAAACATCCAGTAGGCTCCCTCATCTAAACTGAGACTATCTGAGCATCAGCAACACACACTTTCTGCCGATTTTACTGACAGACTGGGCCAGATACAGTCTATTCATTTAGAGATCAATAGATTTCCTCTGAACCAGTGGAATTTGGTCTGCTTCACTGAAAGGACACTTATGAAGACAGACCTACCGTAGACCATGGTTTACGGCAAATGGTGTCCTCTGAACATTGCTCAGAAACTGCTGACAGTAATAGAAAAACGAGGACGAAACCACAAATGGGCTGGTAATTAAAAATTTGTAGTTTAATTAACTTTTGTCCAAATAAACTATTTTTTCTTCTAAAGAGCCTGAACTAGCATACAATTAAATAGTTGACAATGGCTTCAAAGTAAATTGATTGTGGAAGTGATCAGACGGTTTAACTTCCACCTGACCATAGCTTAGTGTTACCCCTCAGTGGAGATCCGCGTGCTTTAACAGTAAGCATCTTATGTATTTAAAATGCTCCTTCCTACAATACCTGTACCGCTTATCCCTTGAGGGTTTGGGGGGTGGGGATGGAGCCAATCCCAGATGACGTTGGGTGAGAGGCGGGGTACACCCTGGACAGGTCGCAAGCATATCACAGGGCCAACAAGTAGAGCTAAACAACTATCTATGCAAACATTCATACCTATAGGTAATTTAAAGTCTCCATTCCACCTAAGCTGTATGTCGTTGAACCCTGGGAGGAAGCTGGAGTGCCCAGAGAAAACCCACACAGATATGGGAAGAACATGCCAACTTAACACAAAAAGGCCTCAGTCTGCGCTCAGGTTCAAACCCTGAACCTTCTTGCTGAGGCAACAGATGCCCCTTTAAAATACTCTCTTTACAGAAAACTAAGAAGGGAGAAGAATAAATTACATACGAATGATCACCAAAACAGAAATTACGAGGTGCAAACTACCAGACCAGCTGTGCACCACAGCAATAAAATTACAGACAGATACAGATGATAGGTGTTGTCTAATGTTACAGGAAGGAACTGTGACATCCTGATCGATAGTAGTCCCCAGCTCTTCTTCACAGGAGGAAATGCAACAAGAGAGGCAATTTTTTATGTCCATGCAAATCTGAGACCCAAGCCGCCAGGCTGAGTCAGTGTCTGAGGGGAGATCGACAGAATGCTGACAAGAGCATTAGCATGCCACAGAGGGAACCTCATGTGCTGTGGCTGTGCCCACAAGTGGCAGAGGGGGTGATATTTCTACACAAGGCCACCGGGTCAGAAGTGGAACCGGAGTCAGTCCTGCATCTTTGGACCTTCAGGCAGAATCTTTATTCTGACTGTTAATTCACAGCTGTGATGTGCCACAAGACCACGGTTCAAATACAACCAATGGCGTTTTTTCTTTATTATTTGGACCAGAACCCAATTCACAAACTAGAAGGTTTTCAATTTGACAGAATAAACCCAATGCAGTCCTCCTGTCAATAAAAATGAACTGCCCACAAAACGGTGAACAGGAGAATGTATTCATGCCCTGCACTTCAGTCTGCTTTACATTTCAACCAAACTAATCAACATCTCTCTGAACAAAAGGACACAGTGTAAATTATGTACTCCAACAGTGGACACAGAGTTTATTTTCAATTTGCAACCAGATTAGCAGGCATGTTTTTGATACTGTCAGAATGGCAGAGATTTTTACTATTTCAAGTTGTCTTGAGTGAGTGGCCTTTTTAGTGCCTGCTTCAAAAAGCAGCCCCGTACCCGAGCAGCTGTCACTTTCAGCAGGCACTGCTGAGGACGGAAGCGGGGGAGGGGCGCTTTGAAGGAATGGTTAAAAGTAGGCGATAAAAATAAACTGGGAGAGAAGAAAATTAATTATACATAACAGACAGTTCACTTGGATGAGCACGACAGAGACAGAGAAACTAAAGCTGCTTCCTTCAAAATAAGCCATTTTCTGGCTGAGACATTTCTACTCTGCCGCCGCAGAGGTAATATTTATTTGGCTGCATCTGAAGTGAGGGATGCAACAAAGAACATTTTCCGAGAAGGTCAAGGCTTCAAACAATACGGACCTCGCTTTCATTTATAATTCTACACACTGGCAGTCCACACTTCATGCATACTCTCTAATTCAGGCGGTTTCCAGGGACCAAAATAAAGCTGCCAGCCCTGAGCGCTCCCTTCGCCTTCAAAATGTGATGAAGCTTGCAGATACCTCGGCCTGCTTTTAAATTCGCTTCTGATTGGCACTGATGAGGTTTTATGCAGCTGGCTCGCCTGCAAACTCACCTCTTGATATGATTCGTAATGCACCAACGTTCTGCAGTGCAATACCACCCACTGACTCCCAATCCCAGCTTCTTACACAGGCCAAATGGAGGTCATTCCTACTCGAGCAGTCAGTCAAGACATGCCCGCCAGGTATTGGCGAGTGAGTTTATTTCATATTAAGGCTTGTCGGCTGGAGAGGTGTTAGCGCCACGAGAGCTGTGGGTGTGTGTGTCTGCAGATGTGTGTGTGTGTACAACAGCAGGGCCTCCGGGTAGAGCCCCGCTGCTGGTCCCTCTTTAGTGCGTTTTAATATAGCTGCTGCTGTGTGGCTCCTAGCCTCAGGGCGCCTCACAAACCCAGAGAGACCAAGTAAAAACACTCAAATAGAGGAAGAGATGACGGGACCAGGCACAGGAAGAGATGGAGAGGTGACAACACGAAATGACAGAAGCAGGGAAATATCAAACCAGAGGAAACCATGAAGAGAAAAAGAGCAAGAGACAGAGAAGCACAGAATAAAACACACTCGCAGCAGAGCGCCAGCATCGCATCTAACCTCTTTAAGAAGACTGACACAAATGAAAACTTATGTAATAAAAATACACCATCTCCACCAGCTATGATATGAAAGTCGATGTTGCATTACAGCGCAGCTGTGCCAAGGAAGCACTCAATCACACACGGGGGACAGAGTTTAGACCATGACATAACCCACACTCTCTGATATAGCCCCTGCACTGGTTGGGGAAGGGATCCTCTTTCGCTCGTAGTAAACGCTTCTCCCTGCACCAAGCAGCAGCAAAGGACAGAGACTGCCAGGCTCAGAATTGTAGCAGCGGAGAACAGGTTGAAAAATGACTGCTGGAAATTGTACAAGGGAATCTGGAGAGGCTCAGGAATAGAATGATGATGGAGGGGTTGGTCAAGACCTTACATGTGGTCTTTTCTCCAGAAAGGTAAAAGAAAATCGCAGGGAGGGGGGAACCAGCATGCAACTAGAAAAGGAGTGCAGGTGCATGAGAGAGGGGGAGAATGGGGAGGTAGATCAGAAAAAAATCCAATGTGTGGAAAAGTAAGGGAAACGATTTCGGAGCTGAATTTTGCATTCTAGACACACACACACACACACACACACACACACTGCACGCCGTGAGTGTGAGCACAGTCCATATAGCGGCACGCTGCATGAAAGCCATGAATCACAGCACAGTATACCCTGAAGAATAGAGTTAGGCACTGAAAGTCTTTTCTCATATATAAACAATTTCACTGACCCAGTGAAGTAGATTTTCACTCCAGCTGAGAAACTCCCACGTGAGCTTGAGAGAATTTTCATTCAAATCCAGCCCTTCATCAATATATGCACTAAAACTAAATATTTAGGGCCAGGCTTACAGTGCCAATTCACAATTCAATTCTCACTTGAGCACAGCTCTTGGGCTTTGTCATCCATCTACAATCTCATTAGACCTTGAATATGCCGCTCACTGAAAAGTCCAGCGGAATGTGACAGGGGGCAAACCACACAAAGGCAAGACCAGAGGGGTGCAAAGTGCACATGTCAGCTTGAATTCCAGAGTTTGGACACCGCCGATTTACCCTTCACGGCAGCAGACAGACCGGACAGGGCAGACTTTCAAAAATTCACGACACTGCTGGTCTATTGTGGGGCAGATCTGTATCATAATTAGGGAAGATTGAGGCAAATTGCTAGTAATTCTCTGGCTGGGTTGCCAGCTTTCATGTGAAATGCCATGCAAGGTCACAGGTTTGGAACAAAAAAAGAACTTCTGAAGAACTCGGCTGTTTGAGGAACTGAAATAATAATTATCGAGGTGAGATTGTTGCCTGCAGATTTTCCGCAGTATGATAGTGAATTAGGTCAGATAAGAATGTGTGATTTTAGGACAGCTGTAAACAAGAACAAATACCCCTACGATCCGTGGCTATTCATTGGATAATCACTGTTTCTCGTAACGGGAGCAAATAATAACATTTGGTCGTTTTGGAAATCTGCCAGCGAAATAGAAAAGGTGGGATTAAAGAGCCCTTACAAAAACCCAACTGAAGGAGTTGGGTGCACCTCTGTTGTGTGGTGGGTGAGATGTCAGTGAGTCTGTGGTCGAATGATTTAAAGCTGTGACTGGGCACCACCTCTTAAACAAACACTCATGGCATGGTTCAAATCCCACATTTACATGAGAATGCTGGCCATCACATTGAACTGTCAATAAGAAGCTGCTGCACGAGTGAGCTCGGGCTAAAATGGGTCATGTCACTTATGATAAAGAGTTAGCACATTTGTCACGTATCGCCTGTTTTCAAGTGGTGCAACAGTAGATAAATACACCAATCACTGCCTGTAGGTTTACACCTGAAGGAGTCCTTCAGTCTTAAATGAACACTGGAGTGATGTTTGTCTACATGCTCTGCTCTGGCCCCACTCCTCGTGCTGTTTCCTCCATAAAAAGGTTCAAATCGAGTCTCAGCCTTTGCTCGGCTAATATGATTCACGAACACATGTTGAAAATGCTCCAAATGAATTCACGTAGCGTGCGTGGTGGACGGGGTGGCTGGCTGTAATATGGTTAACTAGGATCTGATTAAAAAAACCCAGAAGTGAGGAGAATCCGATGGAGCAACGAGGAGGTTTTCGATGCGCACTCCTCACACCCACAGACAGCCCGCACCGCTCCGCGCGCGCTCACACGGGGAATTCAATTGCTGTCGAACAACAAAAGCCCACAAATTGCCTCCCATTCGTTAGCAGATTAACGCGCTTTTCACGCCGCACCGACACAATTTCTAATTATTTCAAAGCTAATAAAGGAATCGATTTCTTTTAAAAGCACCACGTCCCCCCCCCCCCCACTCCTCCTCCTCCACACTCCCAGCCCTCTGGAGACATCCAGCACAACTCCTCCCTGAGGTCCGTTTAAGAAAAGCCTGGACAGGCTCCACTCAGATGTGAGGAAATAAACAAGCGCGGAGGCAGCGCAGCCTCCCCGGACTGTTTATCCAGGCGACAGCGGGCGTCAGCTCCGTGAATACCTGGGATCACGCACGGCGGTGGCGGCGGCGATGCAACAGCCCCACGCAGCCCGCCACTGGCCCCCATGTGTCCCCCTCCTCAGCTCGGGTTCTTCAGGGGCAACACTTGCACGTTATCACCCGCAAAAAGTGCTGCTTTTTACCGCAGCAACTCACCTCACAATGCACCAAATCCCACGCAACTTCCCCCAAAAAGACGAGGGAAAAAAGCAGCCATTCCCCAGTTGGAGCTCCAGGTGTTCGGAGTTGGATAATAACATTTAAAAAGCAGGAAGTGTTTGGATTCATTTACTGAACTAAGCGAGCTTCTTATTTAGTTCAGTGTGGGTCAGTCACACATTCAACACAAGCCGACACACACACCGACACACACACACCTAAATAACTAGCTCCTCCGCCTCTCGTCTTTTTTCACGACCCCCGGTTCGGTTCGAGTCTCCCAGCTCCTCTTGGAGGAGCCAGCCGCGGAGAGCCAGGGGGACGCGGCGAGAAAGAAAAAGAAAAGCCCACCACGACACAAACTCACTCCCCGGAGCCGCCGACAGAAAGAAAAAAGAAACCCCGTCAACCTAAACGTGTGACCGGCTCCACCACCCGCCGGCTCCCGCTCCACAGTTGTTCCCGCCGGTACTTACAGATTCAGGTGATCCTCAGGACGCGTATCCTCGCCATGATGTTTGCTTTTTAAATTCCAAAACTTGCGGACATTTCCACTCTGCTCACACGGAGTGGAGGTGCTCTCTCCCCGGCTGCTCTCTGCGTGTGAATGGAGAGGAATGCGGCTCCGCTCCGAGGAGGAGGAGGAGGAGGAGGCGCTCCGCTGCTGCAGTACCACACCGAGCCCATAGAGGGCGCCCTCAACCCTGGTGTGTGAGGGTTCTGGGGGGGGGGGGGACTTCAGATGAGATAAGATCGAGTTGATTGATCCACACATCGGGGAAATTCACTTGTTACAGCAGCTGGCAAGAGGTGGACAAGAGAAAACTAATATAAAGAGGCAATACAATGAAAATAAGAAATACAATTTAGAATACCTTTATATACACCTTTCACTACAGAAATTATTTGTATAGAAATGTTATTGAGTAAAGTGGCACAGGATAATTGACGAGCATGTAAAAAGTGTATTTGTAAGTGTAAGTAATAGACGTGTCCATAAATGTGCAGATAAGACCGTTTATACGTATACAGGCAGATATGATATACAAAAAGAATATGAGTTTATCATGTTGTAAAACAATGGAGTCTGAGGGCCCTGCCACAGTATCTCAGCTGTTCCTATAGGACTGAGCTTCTCTGGACAGAGGCTTCACATGTTGTACCTCGGATCTGCTGGAGCCACTCTGGAGTATGGATAGAAATTCACTATAGTAAACTAAAAACAGTATATCTTATATTAAAGTTTTATATAAATATATAGGTTTAAAACATATTAAGAAGAAGAAGAAGAAGAAGAAGAAGAATATATAATATATGACATTAATATTCTAAATAGTTTCCCACACTAACAACATTACAAACAGGCACTGCACTAGTTTCATTAAAATATGAAAAAAATTACCTAAGGAAATTTTTTTCCCAAGCCCAGAAAAGCTAAGTTCCCTTATCAAACTGTTTCTAGTTCATGCTGACATCCAGAGAAAACAGTTGGTTTGCAGCTTCAGATATTTGAGAATAGTGGGTGAAATAAAATGTAGCGTGTGAGCTCTGACCAATCAGAAATGATAAGTGCTGCAAGAACCACCCTAAAAGTTAGTGAACTTCTGAAAAATTCTGAATTTGAGTTTAATTTAGACCCCAGTTGCTGCAGTGAAAATGCAAGGAGTTCCTCCAAATTCCAGGTAAAGTTCCTGCAGTTGAAATTAGATTTTTGTATCATAGTAAGTAAGCAAATAGCTTCGTGTCAATCACTAAAATGTGCCCACCCCCCATGGGCTTACAATACACTACAAGCATGGTGTAAAAAAAAAGGTGTAGTAGCAGAATCACAGCAAAAGGAACAGGTTCACCTTCATGCATGTTAGACTGTCACAACCTCCAGATTAGAGCACAATCCTGCTTATACATCAAACATATGAAACATAACTTCGGCAACTCTTACTATTCAGATCAGGGCAGTGGTGGTGGGAAAGGGCAGAGGCTGTCTACATGTTTGCAGGACAACTGACTGACATTAATAGAAAGTAAAGCCCTGACAAGCACAATTTAGCCTTGATGTGGTGCAGAACACTGAACACCTGCAGGTTATATGTAGGGCAGAAAACATCAAAGCTAAATCTACAGTGAATGCTGTTTAAAATAGGAAATACCCCGGGAGTCAGGTTTGGTTCGCAAGTTCAACAAACCTATAGGCGGGCTCCTAATTAAATGAGGAGGCCCCTGGCCGGCCTGTCGCCTCCCATCAGCTGACACATTCACACAGACTAATTTACACTGAGTGACACTCTGATTTTAGATACAAGCTGTACCCATAAGGCCACTCATCCCATTTTAATTCTTATTCCTTTCTTACATGATATGCGACCTTACGGCAACAAAAGTGACTTTGAAAGCTGATTTTGAATATTCATCTCACATCTAGTGAATATCAGGAGCCTGTACAAGTGTGTACATGTTCCACAATGTCTGCCCAGCGAGGAAGCTTTTGGGATAACTGAGTTATTCAAACAGGCAGCTCAGGTTACCAATTGCTCTCAGGAGAGCAGAGAGCAAGATCTGGCACTGACCACACCACCTGGCCCCATATGTTGTGTGTAAGGGAGAGTGTGTGTGTTTCTTAGAAGCTAGGTGGAATGTGTATTTTTGATTAGGAAAGATAAAGACGTTTGCGTGTGTGTGTTGAATGAATAAAAGAGCAGCTCGCCAGAAACTGTTCTTTGAATCTCTCCCACCACGCAGCTTTCAATGGTCTGCAAAAGCCCACAGTCTGCCATTAGAAATGGTTGCTTTGGCCATACAGTAATACTAAGAGATTAGCCTCACTTACCATGCGAAAGGCCTCTGGACAAAGCCATTCTCTAGCTCACACTGAAACACTAGCACATTGATTTGCTGTGCGCTGGTGCAGTTCATGTCCAACCTGTTCCATATCAGGCCTTTACTGTAAGTTCCCATGGGGATATTTTCAAGAAGTCGGAATCACATCAGTCCAAGAACAAGGTTAGACTTAATGTGAACCAGGATAAAAATACCACATGCAAAATAAGCCTTGAAATCCAGCAGATACATACCAACAGAGACTTGTGTTATAATAATGTCACACGGCATCTTATAGATGCGTAAATAAAATGTAAAAATACTATATCCACAATGTACAACTAAAAGTTTTTTGCATACAGTTCTCAGTGACTTTTTTTAATGAGCCAGATTAATCTTGGTTGTCATGATTTGACTACCAGACAGTGCACAGGCTGAGCAGCTTGGGTTGAAAGCACACAGAATATTAAATAAATTTACGCATGGCTGTTTTGTGGTTTGCTGCTGCTTTGCTCTCTATTTGCTTTTGTTTTTTTTAATTCATGAACTATTAATGGGCCTGTGTTCGGAAAGAAGAGCAAACATGTTTAAGTGAGCGGGGAGATACAAGAACTGACTGATCAAGGAGAGGAAAGACTCCCAGTTGTCCTTGAAAACACACACACAAAGAATGCACATAACCTGCATTAGTGCGGACACTACACGGCACATTGTACATACAGTTGTGTGCAAACACACTTAAAGGACAGAGCACAGATGTGTGCATTATTACTGTGCAAGTCGAACAGACCCTCTCACTGATTCTTCAGCTTTTCTATTTGTATCATCTGAATGCTGAAGAAATACAAGATGATCCCAGCCTCATGCACTAACACTACCTTGTGTCCCTGCGTCATTCCTGATGAAAAGAAGAAAACATGTGAGGACATAATAATGGGCTTAAAAAACAACAAACAAAAACCTGTGTTTTAATGCTCCAAAAAACGTTTGTTTCTTTATAAATAATCCATGCTGTATTGTAACTGGATCCTTCGAATTTTACGTTTGAAAGAAAAAAAATCTGCACCTGTTAAAACTAATCCGATTCGAGGCAGCATGTGAAGTGCAGGCTTGATGGCTTTGTAACCTGAGGTGGCACAGCTCTGTCTAAACAGGTAATGGCCCATTAATTGGCTAATAACAAGGTGGCTGATTGTCAGGTGGCACAGTGACAGGATCTCATCTGGCTAAACCAATCTGATCTGTTTGTACTGTCGCCCCAAATCCCATTTTCAGCTCTTTGGATCCTCGGCCATGATGGAACCGCGCCATCTGTGCACGCGACCAACAGACAGTGACACATAGCAACTCTTGAATTACGTGTTTGAAACTTAAGTGCACTGCAGACAAAGATACTCTTGCTGTCAATGTCTATTAAGACCATAATGAGATATTTGAAAGGTAAATTAGTACCAGGTACATTCATGAATCCAAGATTTGGCTGTGCCCACAATGTTCTTTCTATAAAGCACAGACAAACATTATAAGTATGAAGCCCAAAGCGATTTAATGATCAAAACTGTCACAATTCTTTGCTCTGTTGTTCAGTTGAATATTTTCTAATCATTATGCACAAGATCCAGTGAGGATGATTGGTTACCTGCGCTGCTAAATTAAACTGCATTATCATTGAACCTATAATTTCAAGATGGCATGTTTATCGGTTAAAGTATTGAGGGTCTTTTCAGGTGTTAGGCCTAGAGCACCTACATGGCAGCTCGGAGTGGCAGTTGTTCAGGTATATTGTTACTTTACGCATTTCTGCAAATTATATTTGTTTCACACATTTAATGACTGTAGTCTGATGAAATGAGACAATGGAACAAAGACCAGGCTGTTTTATTTGTGATTACTAGCATACATTCACCATACACATGCGATGATGTGATACTGAAAAGAAATGTTGTTATCGACATAGTGATTTATACCATATTGCCTGGCCCAATTAATACACTGTAGTAACAGGCACTATACATGATGAATGTGCTCCAGTCAGTATACTGTATGCTTTAAATATGTTTTTCATTTGGAAGAAATAAATTTCTTTGCACCTGCAAACATGAAATGCAAAATGTGTGTACTGTAGGTAAATCTCTGTGGTGTAGTATCCATTGGTGGCACAAACAACCAAATCAGACATTGATTTATGAGCAACATTTTGCAGATGATTAATGTCAAACATAAAAAAAAAACTTACATTAAAGTAAATCACTTCTCAACAGGTGGGCTCATTAGGAAAGGCACTGATCAAACAGCAACATAAGGAGACATCAAGTCATTAGAGGCTCGAGCAACCTGGAGTTGGCAAAGGTTAAAAATGTTTATGCATTTGAATGTTATTCACATGTTTGTAACTGTGATGCCTTAAGTAAGGTAATACAAGTCAAGAATATTTCCACCTTAATTATTCATCCAGAGTGCATTTCAGTTGTGGGAAACCTTAAGAGACTCTGGAGACTTGTTCTATAAATTGCTGCAACCTTATAGGCAGGCTCATTGGCCATGATTTAATGTGCATCTTTTCATAGACCTCAATTATCAATTAGCTGAAAGTGTACACCACTGGGAATATTCTCAGTCGTGTCCTCCACATTAACATCCATTAGAAGCGAATCACCTGTCTGAACTGAAGCTCCTCAGCCGCTGAATGTTTTCCTCTGGGTTGCAATCTGTCATACTGTGCGGGAGAAAAAAAGATGTGTATGATAATAATTTGCAATTGCTCGTGAATCATCTGAAGGTACTCGCAAATCTCAATCCTAAAGGTTTGGATCGCACCGAAAAAGTGGTAAGCCTGAAAATAAAATTCTCTAATCATGAATGGGACCGAAGAGCAGGACCCCTGTGAGAATAAGGCAAATTAGTGATGTAATTTCTGTCCTAAAAACATGTGTTCGAGGTTGCCTGTAAATTTCCGAGGACCTTAGATCTGTAGTTACATGCATCGTCACATCATCAAGCTTTTCCAACTCAATTAGAGACATAAACTCCATGATGTCGATAATTGCTAGTGTGACTTTGATATTACACAAAGAGCACAAAATGATCAGAAGCGTGTTATACCAGAAAGCAAACCTCAAAAGACACCGACCCTTAAAGGCAACGTTATTAATTTTCCAGGTGCTGTGAATTGATTCTGGCATGCTTCCCTAACAGTTAGCTACTTTTATGCTAAGCTAGTTAGCAGCTTAGCTTTCTCTTCCGTTGCCCACCTTTTTTTTGGGAAGCTTGATAGAAGGTACCTGGATTTTGGGTGTCTAAATCTTTGAAGTACCCAATTATAATTCAAATCTAGGGTGGAGGGGGTGTGCATGTTAGCATACTAGTGTTGGTAAAAAGCACTGGATTTATTGTTCCTTTAAAAGCTTTACTGTGTTTTCATAAGGCTGAGGCTAAATGTTAATATGACAAATACATAACCGATTGTAATAAAAATAGTTTGCTGTTGAATCCTTTGACCATTCTTTATGCTTTAAGACACATAATATGAGTCATCAGTTCTGATCCTGGATCAGTTCAGCCTTTTACATCATGAGGAATGAGACAGTTAGGAGACCATCAGCACTCCTGCTGCAGGAGACTTGATACGTTTTGGTCCAGACCTTTTCCTGAGTACCTGTGGGAGACAGTGTGTCAAAACATCTTCCTCTAATGACTGCTTACTGCCTACTTTGTCTTGCTCATTTTAAACTGGGGGCATTATGCCAAGCCTTTGCCCATGCCAGGGCTGGTGACAGTAACAGCTTTAGTCATATCTTGGCAGGTATGCTTATGCCGAGGGTTTTACTGAGCAGGAAGTTTGTGGTTTGGCTGGAGTTTTATTAACAGGGTCTGTCATCTCAGCTGGGCCCGGAGCTGAAATCAGATCTCACACACCTCTCTCTCCACAGTGATGGATTGTGTTACCTCTTGACCATTCAGAACTTGCAGAGCAAAACCAAAACCCAAGGCACACACTGAAGTTTATAACTGAAGTGTTGCACCTGTGTTTAATGATTTTTTCAGGTGGACAGTTGAGTGTTTGCAAGGAGTTGCTGCTGATGCCGTCACCATTCTGAAGCTGCTTTGCGGTTATTAGGCAGTTGAGTTGAGTTCTCAACGGAAAATAAATAAATAATTGTCACAATGCTTTTCCTCTGAAATTACCTGCAGTTTCATCATCTCCCGGTAGCTGAACCTTCTCAGTACACACTGTTTCTGTCTTTCAGTCGTCTCCTGTGCTGTAAAACTCAGCCCCATCTTGCCCTTGACAGAGGAGCTTGTCGCACTCACACAGTAATTATACCAGAGCTGATGTCTCCTCTTTCCATTGAATAATTGAGAAGGTGGAGAGGACAAAAGATCCCATGTAGAGAGAGACAGCGCTGTTCACATCCCGGTGGCCTCGGGGCAAAAACCCAAAATGGACACTGCACAGAAACAGGCAGCCTGCGCATGATACAGTTGAGTCTTTCTTTCCCTGCAGCCAGTGTAGGTCACCTGAAAAGTTATCAATCAATATTGCGAACAGTTTATAGTTGCATCCTCGACTGTGTGACAGTAATTTGATTTCAACTCATTTAATGAGAGGAGTTTTCAATTATGCACACAAGCCTCTTTGTATGTATGCACGATTTATGGAACGGCAGATTATGCAGGATGTGTTTAGCTTCCCTCTGGCAACTTTAAACTACAGGAGCGTAAGTGATTCCTAATCTGTGATGCCAAGAGAAATACAGGGACTCTACAGCACAACAGCTGTAACACAATAAATATGAGACATGGTGAAATAAGATGGGAACTGCCATCCTTTTAGGATTGATATTACAAATGTCAGCAGGCAGACCCCCTTCAAAACCACAGCATGTGCTTGTGCAGCGTCTGCAGTTCGTAGCGGTGACAGTAGATATGCATGCACATTTCATGAAATGCAGAGTAACCAGAGCTGCCACAGAGTCAGGACACTCTTGTTGGCAATAAGATGGAGTCCGGTTCAGTGACATAATTTTATTGTAGCTCCAGCATTTGGCTTTTAATGTGCAAATGACTGAACAGATTGAACAGGCCAAGGACGTGGAATTACTGTGGAATGTTCAGTGGAATGTTCTGTTATTTATGAGCGGATTTTCTTCTTAGGTAACGTTCAGCTGGCTTGGATTCAAAATGAAAGGGAAATCATTGAGACAAAAATAACAGTGATGTGAGGAACCTCCCCTGCAAAGAAAACAAAAAACTGCACAGAATGACATTACAACTGCATTCACACCTATTCTCAAGTCCTCTTGACATTTCCTGGTTACCATGGCACCATTACGGTTGTAGTCCCTAAACAGCTTCCCTTCATCCTGCCTCCTCTCTCAGTATCTGGATAATGATTTGATTTCTCATTTTGAAGTCAACCTCATGCTTATTAAGCTGTGGACTGAGGGGAAATTGAATCACTCAAAAGACTCTCCAGACAAATCAACAAGTGGTGACAGATTTCACAGGGAGAAGAACTTCTGTTTGACAGGATCATCACTGTGGCTCAAGAGAACTGACATTTGAGCTAATGAATTAAAAACACAACAAGCGTTTTGGTTGTTTTTTAAGCAAAGCCACATGAATTTAGATGTCTGAAACGTTCAATCATTTCTCATACTTTCACCATTTCTCTCACCGGTTACTCAAGCTCCATATGACACATTTCATAAAACATTTTATGGTTTGGAGAATGTTGTTTTCCTTCAACCGAGGGGCGGGGGTCACATGATGTCACACTCAGTGTTTCTTATATAATCCACACAAGGGAGATTACATAATCTATTCTATGGTAAAACCTTGATGTTTCTGGCAGATTGTGCTCAAGGGCTTGGTGTTACTTGTCCACCTGAGAATTCTTCTGTATTTCTGTGGACACACGCACGCACGCACGCACGCACGCACACACACACACACACACACACACACACACACACACACACACACACACACACACACACACACACACACACACACACACACACACACACACACACACAGCATATACACTAGAGGAAGAAAAAAAATCCTTTCCCTCCAAGCTGTCTTCCACACAGCAAACCTACTACAGAGAGAAAAGGTGACATGTAGGAGTTTCTCAGGATTGCTGGCCTCAGTTCAGTGCCTCTGTCTCCACCCCTGACGGAGCAGTGAGTGGCCCTCACTCACAGCTGTCCTGGACTCAGTCAGCCACGCACAGCTCCAACCTGGAAAACAACACGATATGCTAGGATGCTAAGATGTGCCTGGCAGTGCAATCTTCCTCCTGAAGGAGGCAGCGGGATGGGCAGTTATTTATATGCTAAACAATGCGACCTGTCGCTGTGACTCCAGACAGCTTCCTGATGACTTCCTGGTTGGATAGGTCACACAGGATGTGATGCATGAGGCCAAAATGATAAAAGAAAGGAAATCCTATAAAGATAATATGTCTGTGACCAAACAGAACAATTACAAATTTGTGCAAATTTCAAATGGAGATGCATTATCATAGTGACATTTACATGGAAAGCAATAGGTTAGATTAAGATTAATAAACAACAGAATCAAAATAAAAGAGGTAATTACCATATAAATCTGCCAATTTAATATCTCTAAGATCAGTGAAAGTCTATTTGATCTTAACTGTAATGCTCTACAAAGTCACAGCAGCCTATACATCATCTATAGCCTGACCAGCAGAAACAAGTCGATCAACATTAGATATAACACAGAGCATAATTAATGCCATCTCTGCACAGCCTAATCAAATATGACATACAGCTTTGTGCCATATGGAGGAGAAAAAATACATGCTCTAAAAATAGGAAGCTTAATCAACGTTCATATATAAGAGCAGTGCACAGGGCCATTAGCTGACGTGACAGCTAATGAGAGGAGAAGAAATGTCACCCTGGATGGATGGATACTCACAATATTTGAGTTTTACAGCTTATTTCCTCTGACATCTGCACAGATGCACAGCATCACAAATGTTACGTCCCAGTACTGATGTGTTTCACATCAGGATTCTGTGATTGATTCATTTTGTTTGAGAATTCAGTGAATTACACAATTTCAATTCAACATTTAGCTTTCACTTAATGGTACACCCCCCCCCCCCCCCACACACACACACACACACACACACACACACAACATTAAAGCTGCAATAATACATATTTTTATGTAACATTGATCACATGATTTTGTTAAATATGAAAAGTTTTAAAAAAAATCACTGTGGCTGTACATTGCGTTAATTTCCTGCTACCCTGATTACACTTATGTTACAAAACGGTGGATTGCTCTCTATGGGTCAGGGGTGAGTTGCTTCCCCAAGTGAGTTTAGGTATCTCAGGGTCTTGGTCATGAGTGAGGGGAGGATGGAGCATGAGATTGACAGGTGGGTTGGTGTGGTCTCAGCAGTAATGAGGGCGTTGTACTTGACAGCTGGTGAAAAAGGAGCTGAGCCACAAGACAAAGCTTTCGATATACTGATAAATCTACTTTCCAACCCTGACTTATGGTTATTAGGGACCGATAGGCTCAGGCTTAGAGATAGGGTGAGTAGTTTGGACATCCGAAGAGAGCTTGTAGCAGACCCTCTGCTCCTTCATGTCGAAAGGTGACAGTTGAGGTAGTTCGGGTATCTAGTCAGGAGGCCTTCTGGACGCCTTCCACTGCAGATTCACCGGACACGCCCAACTGGGAGGAGACCCTGGGGTAGATACAGAACTTGCTGATACGACTACATATCCCGTGTGGCCTGTGAATGCCTCAGGGTCCCCCAGGAAGAGCTGGAAAGTCGAGCTGGGGAGAGGGACGTCCAGGATACCCTACCTGGCCGGGTACCTCCACGACCCGAGCCCTGACAAGTCAATGCATGGATGGATGGATTCTTTGGCAACTTTGCTGTTTTGATTCATTGTCAACGCTCTCATCAGCATCATTTACAGGATCCCACAGTTTGTATTAAAAGGTTTAATAAACGTATTGTACGCCTCAGGAAATGATAGAGAGCAAAACTAAGTTGGATGGAGACTTAATATTGGCTGTGCATCAATCAGGCAGCCAGAGACATGACTCCATGTTAATGCTAAAGTTGCTCTGTGTGCTGGATCAGTGGGTATAGACAAGTGTGTGCTAACCCCCAACTGACCCAAAAAATCAATGCATGCTGTCTTAACTTTATATCTAGTAAACTCACAGACAGCAATATGTAATGATGCCGACGAAACAGCAGAAAGGTTGAGAAATAAAGTGTATTTATAATTGCGCCTCCGCTTCAGCTACCACTGACCCACTGCCCTCAGACCGAACACAGATGACTGCAGATATTTATAGTCAGTTCTTGTGATTAAATGAGCATAAAACATCCTCTCCTTTTTAGGTAGAGGTATAATTAACTCCAGAATCAATTAAAATCTATAAATCTTATTCTCTGCCAGCTGCTCTTAAAAATGTGCAAGTGCCACAGAGATTTTCTCAAGTTCGCTGCTCCATTGAAGCCAAAGAGTCTTTTAGCACAAGGCATGAAAGGTATCTGCACCGATAATCCACCCTCACCACCTTTTTCTACCAACAGTTCCATATGAGTTTCACTTTGAGATATACAGACCAGTCAACGATCCTTAACCTGCAGCAGCAATAAAATTTAGGCAATTTAGCAAAACATAAGTTGAAAAAATATCAGTTGTACAGTACATGAGGTTGATATTACTTAGGAATAAAAAGCATATCTACAGTGATTTGGGATCCACTTCCACCGAAAGGCCGAACTTTTCAAAAAGTTGGACTGAGACCTCGTCTTTTGGTCAGAAAAAATTTTGGTCCACTGTCTCTGACCACGGCCTGAGGCAACTTTCACACCTGTCATTTTGTTTTGGACTAAACTGAAAAGCCAAAGGGTGCGAACACCAGAAGTTAGGTGTGAACGCCTCTTAAGAAACATCCTTTCCCCCAAGAACACCAGCACAGAGTACAGTTATATGCGTAAGCTGTTGTTTTGCGATTGCAATGTGTTTTTAATTTGAAAAAAAAAAAAAATTCTTAATTTATTCTATCAGTCATTTTCTTTAGCAAGTATCCTGTGACAGCAGGGAGAAGAGTAATGAAAAGCACTGGGTGTGATGAAAGGTGTGCGTACAAAGCCGATCGAGCTTTCTCTAACTGCATTTACTCACTGTATGAAACAGAAATGATGACAAAATTGTTTTTCGATTCATTTCTCTAAACCGAATGCAACTGCAACGAGTGTGACAAGCTGCAAATTGTCCAATCCCCAATGTTATCAAGCCACGCAGACAGGTAATCAAGACAAAGGAACTACACTGAGCTATATTGTTAATGTTTCTATCTCATACTTTCCTTTGTCTTAACACACACACACACACACACACACACAACCATTCAAATGCATGTGCAGAAAGCTCTAGAGCAACAGACGCACTTATCTAATGACCTTGTACACGTAGTAAAGATATCCCCATTTGACAGGGCTAATTGGTCGACGTGTCAGAGGATGTTTAGCGGCTTAGGAAATCACATCTGCCCATTGATTTCTGCACACTACACCCCCTCCATCAGACATTGTATTGCTTAATCCAGTCTACAACTCTATTGTTGTGAATCCTCAATGGATTCTCAGGCGGAGGAGGAGGAGGCGAGAGAGAAAGCGAGAGGGAGGGAGAAAGAGAGAGAGAGAGAAGCGATTAAGAGGCAATCGGGATGGGCGAGATAAATTAGAGACCGCAGGTTAGCGTGTGAGAGTCAAACAACACTGTGGATGCAATCAGAGCGATCAGGATGCAGAAGAGAGGGAAGAAGGGAGTTTACAGCCCCGCTCATCTTTTATGCTGAAGAATATTTAATAGCAGCAGGTTGTCATGCGGCAGTTTGCCTTCACATGCTACTGTGTCATGCCACTTGTGTGTGTGCTGAGCTGCTGTGCCAGCTGAGGCGTGCAAGGTTGTGCTGTGGCATCTGCTCCCAGCTCTAAGCTTGTCTTCCCTCTGGTTAATCAGGAGAGTTTCTCTGTCTCTCCGTCTCTATGTTGCATCATCTGATGCTTTTGAACCCACTTTCAGGGGGTCACAGAGAACACACGCACACACGCACACACGCTGAGACTGTCATCTGTGTAAATATGAGCTGAATTTCTTTAGGAACAAGTTGATTCAGCTATACGCCTTGAACAAAAACACAAACTACACACAATTATTATCATTTCCACTTTTATATATGGTTTTATATGTGGTGTTTTTTTTGTATTTAAAGTTGTGAATTCAATAATATAAACATTTCGGTGACTTAAAATGGTAAATCATCTTTATTTATATTGAGCTATTGAGCTATTCTTGATGGCCACTCAAAGTGCTAATATAACTGCATCTATGTGCAGCACTTTCTCTTTCATACATCAATCACACACTGTTGGGACAGTGAGAGGTAATGTGAGGTTCAATATTTTGCCCAAGGACACTTCGGCACGAATGGGGTAGACTGGGAATGATCCACTTACTCTCTGGGGAGTGAATGTCCCTCTACCTCCTGAGTCACAGCCACCAGAAGACATTTGATAGACATTTTGATACCTCAGTGGTGTCTATGTTAACGATCCATGTACAGTTAGAACCTAGCCAATTTAACAATAGGCCAATAAATTCTGCCGATCTGAGTCTTTCACAGATATATCAGTATCCACATTAATGTTTGCTGGTATGCACCAATATGAAAACTTTTATTTTACAGAATAAACAATGCAGCAAAGATATGCATTTATGTTTACATTTTATGTTTATTTCCTAATTCAATTTCTATATATTTGCTCTTATTTGTGTTTTGGCTGTATTTCAGCTCAAAAAATTGCATAAATTGAGTTTCAGTTTGGTATATTATTTCATCTGTAGGAATTCTGCTATGAAAACTGAATTGTCCAAACATTGTTTCTGTTGGCTTTTTTTTTATTGTTGACGTCTGTCAGTTTAAGCTTGGGAAGGGTGTGGATAGAGAGATAT
This sequence comes from Hippoglossus hippoglossus, assembly GCF_009819705.1. Lineage (NCBI taxonomy): Eukaryota > Metazoa > Chordata > Actinopteri > Pleuronectiformes > Pleuronectidae > Hippoglossus > Hippoglossus hippoglossus. The sequence continues at coordinate 19,402,407 of NC_047155.1, read as the reverse complement.
CGTAGAGATACAGCATCTCAAAGCCTGGACAAATAGCATCAAAACCATTTGCATGGCTTGATATACCACCAGGGTTAAATAGGAAAATCATGTTTTGTATGATTTTGGTGAAATTACACTTTTTTCTTTGTGTGTGTCATTTTGTATGCTTGCTTTGTATAGAGACACAATGCACCAAGAGAGCCACTATGACATATGCACACACATACACACACGGTCTCTTTAAAGCTGCCAGCACAGTTGCTATGGAAACAAAGTTTGTCCGGTTCAAATATAAATAAAGCGTTACATTTTCTTTCCAACCTTGGCTTGGTGGCCATACTTGCCAGTTTTCCCACTGCAGCCCCCGCTGCATCATGGTCCGCAGAAAAACAAAAACATGCAGTTGGTCTAAAACACAAAAAGGATTTGTTGCATCATCGCATTAAGTATAAGAGCACCATTGTGTTTTCAAAAAGCAGCAAACACAACAGTTTCTAGCCTCAACATCTGCTCGCAAACGCATTTAAAACACTTAATCCACACACACACACAATAAACTAGTTTCAAGGTCTTGCATTTAATTCTCATATATGTGGAAATCTAAACGTTGAGTGTGTCATAACACGATGTGACCACTGTGGATAGATCAGACACTTTATTCCCTCTCATCATGGGGAGAAACATCGCTGGAGGAAAGCGGTAAAGTTGTAAAATAACAACATCACAGAAGAAGCGTGTTCTGATTTTTCACACGGGCTGTCGTGAAATGTAGTGTTTTGAAACTGAGCTCGCCGTTGAATGACTGTTTACCCCCCTGGCTGATTCGCTGACATGTTGAGCGTCACACAGCTTCAAAGGGAGACGCAATATTTTATATGAAATGGCTGATTTTTGTCCGTGATCCACTGGCAACAAGATGAATAAAGGCCACAAGAGCATCCAATCATTTTCTGTTCACTTTGCTTTAAAGCTAAAGCATTAGTATGTCATTAGAACTTTTCAAATCCACCTGTTCTCTGTCCATTCACATTCACTCTGTCTATGTCAAAACTTGTTTGGGCACTGGACAGCAGACAGGTCACAGAGATACCCTCAAAGAAGGGACACAAACTAATATCCAACATTTGCTTTTGATTAACTGACATAAAGAGTGGACAAAGATAGGAGGACTTTAGTGTGATGTAGACATTTTATAATAACATCATTTTGTGTTCTTTTAGTTTGACTTTCAAATACAGTAGTCAACCCTCCCCCTGAAATGTTGAAAGGTGAGATTCCTGAACGTTAAAGGGGTTTATAAGTATAAAGTTATACACACATTTTTTCACTTTTCAAAGCAAAGTCTGACAAGCCAGCCTCTACGTTGGGCTAACATATCCTGGACAGACCAAATTTCCTCAGCGTGATAATACAGTAAACAAGATGAACCTTCAAAATATTGAGGCGATGGGGTGTTCCAGGAAGTAGTATTTGTCAGGTATTTCAAATTGTAATCCCTCACGCCACTGCAGTATTCACCACGTATGTCTGCTGCCCAACAAATAAACATGTTTGCTGCTAACAATGCACTGTTAGTCAATGGCAGCCACAACTACCCAACACTTGTTTACATTGGTCTTGAGTGTTCCTATAAATGTAAGGATTTTTCCATAGATTGAAATTGGACCAGACACTCTTCAGCTCTCAGACTGGAGTGAGTTTAAAACGCTGTTGAGAATAACAGCATAAGGTGTTGATGTTGATGTGTGTGTCTGTGTGGGAGGGTGGCTGGGAGAAACTTAGAGAGACAAACAGCAGTCATACATCTGGGTCATGTGCAGTGTGTGTGTGTCAAGGTTAAAGGCACTGCCAGCGGCGAGGCTGCCCTCACAGGTACTCTGCCTAGAAACAAGGTGTCCGTGCATGTTTGTGTGAGTCTGGTGCAGAGCTGCTTAGACACATTCCTGAGCTGCCTGTCGGTGTGAGAGGCGTGAAGTCATGGTGCATCAATCAGCAACCTGCCGTCTGAGGTGCCAGAGCTCCTAGTGAACCTGGACCATTAGAAACAGCTGAGACTGCACTTCATTCCTGGTTAAACACCGTCCCCAAACCCTGAAAAACTCACTTTACAGATGCCGTCTAAAAACACGCCTGGCTCGCATGCTTTCACTAACTTTACTCAGCCCAGAGACCCCTGCTGCCCCCATTCATTTGCTCTATTTCACTAATAAAAGTGGAAATAGTTCAGAGCGAGAGGCGAATCATTTGAATCTGCATGTGTCCTTTGAGATAACGTGTCATGGTTATACCAGAAATGTCTTTCCTTTAGAAGAGAGAGATAGAGAGTGAAGGCGAGAGGGAGTGAGGAGAAATAACAAGCTCTCTGAAGTATACAGCGTACAGTTTCACATGTCCAATTTCAGGGTCAGGGGACAGATTGCCCAAAATGTTTTTGTTCATACTTCCATTTCATGCACATACACACAAATCCCACACAACGGCGCATGTGCATACAGCAAAAAAAATTGGATTTGTTTGTGCGCCTGCCTTTGTATACGTGTAAATTTACCCCCTGCACCTAGAAACAGATTTGTTGCCTTTGATTACCTTTTTCTTTTTGATCTTTCTGTTCTGCAATATTTTTCCCTGTACAACGAAAAGCCACAGACATGATTGATAATGCATGCATGCCCTGCTGGCTGCTGGCACACTGCTTTGATCTCCAACGAAACTGAATGAGAGGAGCTGATAAAATGTAGGGCAACCCTCGTTCTGCTGGGTTAAAGGAAACTTAGAGACCTAACTGCTGTATTACTAACACACTAATACCCCATTTACACCTGGAATTAAAATGTGTGTTTGGTGATGGGATAGAAATCAGATTGAGCTTGACCACATGAGAATTTGGGCGTAAATGCACCTAAACCTAAACCAAGTGTAAAACCAAGTGTAAATGAAATTGCCTTGTTGATCCACATACAACAACTACGTGGGTGGAAATAGTAATTGTACGCAACTGTTCCAAACCACCAATATAAGATATATGCAGCTAGCAGCCGTTAGCCTATAAACACAAAAAGCAGTCCCTCTCCTCACTCCCCAACTATTATTCAAGATACTCATAGATGGAGTGTCTGCCTCATATTTGGTCTAACAAAATCATACCAGTGACTTCACATCACAACCTGTTTCTCCTCCTTGAGCAGCTTTAAGGATGGCCACCATCTTCTCATTTTCTTTATTAACTTTTCTTTGTTGTTGTTTTTTGGACCCACATGAGAGCTGTGGACAATGCTGAACATTGGAGACACATTAACACTTGGTGTAAATGTAATCAGGTTAAAATCACATCTAGATTTGATCGAGTCACTTCAATTCCAAGTTTAAATGGAACACATAGAGTCTTGGATATCAAAGCTCTCCAACCCTGACTGAAATCCCAATCCTTATCCTAGGGGCTGCATTGGCCTCTCTTTCACCACAGTGGGATTTTCACTGACAACCTCCAGCACCCTCTCTCTGCTGGAGGACTAAGAGAAGCACGGGATCTGACACGAGATTGTCAAAAGCCCACATCTCCTCTTGTACACGCTGATTTAGACTGGATCTAAACTTCTGTGACAGCTTTGGCTTTTCCATAAGGGGCTTCAAGCCCAAACAGTCCTTGGCACACTCACATATACACAAACACACACAGCATCTCTCTCATTCCCTCTCTATGTCTCTCCCTCCTCTCTCTCTCTCTCTCTCTATGTCTCTCGGTCTAACAGCGCTGCTAGAACATGCATGTATTATTCATTTAGCAACTATAGCAGGATGTGGGGCCTTGTCAAGAACTGAACCCACCACAGCGGCAAGCAGAGGAAAGCAGAGAGCAGCGGAGGGGGATGGTAAGGAGGAAGAGGAGAGGAAGAAGAAAGTGACAGAGAGACGTTTTATGTGATGAGTCAGTATCTATGCAGCTAGATACAGTAAACAACTTAAACTACAGCAATGCACAGGCACAGGATGAACCTCATCTGCCACGTAGCCCTCCCTCAAGAGCAACATATCCTTATACTCTTCTTTCCAACAGGGAGTTGAACCGACAAATTTCCTCTGGCCCTCAGCAGAGCTATCGCTGCATTTGGAAATTGCTATTGAAGTTGAGGGTAGCCTCTTGTCGCACGGCGCTGTCACCAGAGCCAAATCTAGGTGGAATATTTAAACTCTCAGCCAGCAGAGATTGGCTGCTCTGTCTCCCCTGGCCAATCTTAAACAGCAATCCGACTGGCATTTTCTCCTCTCTCAGTCTGTCACTCAAGAGACGTTTGTGGTTGAAAGAGTCGTAACACTCGGTCAGAATGAGCCATTACTCTGGAGATGGGCTCGCAGGCTCCCAGTAGGGAAGGAGGCGGCTGGAGATAACAGAAAGGAAAGAAAGTGAAGAGAGGGATGCGGAAAGAGTGGGGAGCGGGGGAACGAGTGATGCGGGGAAAGGTAGTAAAAGGTCAGCTGGAGGAAGGGGAGAGAGGGGAATGATAAAGGAGAGGTATAGGGGACGAACACCATCTCCTATATGAGGATGGAAGAGATGAAAAACTGAGCCCAAGGGAAAATAAAATTTGAAGATGGACTTTACACAGAGAGGTTTAAATAGGCTAAAACCCAGATACCCTTGGGGATGTTTGTGTGCACTGAGCATTTGAGCAGAAGGTGATGTGTGTTGCATGAGGTCACATTATCGAGCAGACTTTGTTCTAAGTTGAAGGCTGATGATTGACTGTTATTTTGTTGCTGTTTTTGAGAAACTATGGATCAAATGAAAATGTACAAGAATACAAATAACATAACATTCACTTAACTCTGGACATTTTTTTCTGAAATTTCTCAGAGGAGTCAAACGCTCTGGACATTTACCTCCTGATTTTTTCCTCCCAGCCACATAGAAAAATGTCTGGAAAATGAGTGAGCCCATATGGAAAAAACGAGGCCACGAAAATGAACACTGGGTGCGTTGATAACATTGCTAACACGCGACAGATGTGAAACTGGAAGAATACAATTATTACATTGTGAAAATGTCTATTTGGAAAGACGACAAGATTCAAGAGATTTTTGCCGCTGAATTTATACATTTCTAAATAATGCCTCTAAGGTGGCCGTGGACACGAAATCATTTGTTTTCCTTATGATCTGCTTTAGTGCAGCCAATAACATAACAACAAAAAGAAAAAGGAACGGAGGAAGGAAGAGTAAGAGAGCTTAAACCAGAGGAAGTCACTTTTGATCAGCCTGGCTCCCTTGACAGACGACATTTGAACAAACAAAGGCCAGCACTGCTGTGAGTAAAAGCAGAGCCCAGGGGAGGGGCAGACCCAAAACCATGTGGCCCACCCTGACCCATCGCCCCCGAGAGCGAGGGCACATCAGCACAATCACATTATGCTAGATAAATGCCTGGCCTGCACTAAAATATGTGTGGCCTCTTTATAACAGAAGGCTACCACATGGCCCAATTTAGAAAAACACTAACTTGTGACTCTGAAGATAACACTGCATGCATGGGGGTGAGTGTCTGTGTGTGTGTGTGTGTGTGTGTGTGTGTGTGAGAGAGTGTGTGTGTGTGTGTGGCACCAACACATGGTTATTATGCCCCCGAGCAAGGCTGAAGACAGCTGCACAGTTGTGAAGACAGTGGAGAACAGAAAGGCCCCACTAAATGTGATTTCTCTGTACAGCGCACTAATAAAACGATGCCTTGTGGCCTGAGAAATACTTGAACTATCCCATCGACAGACAGATTGTGTGGCACAACAAATTAATAACTTTTAGTGGCTTTTCCCCTTTTATTTTCAGGCTAAATCATAAGCAGCTTCGGCTGGTCTGGGCTGTGACATTTATCGCCGTACAGCACAGAGCGGCAGTGTGTGTGTCGTTGTGCGTTGTCGTCCTGAAATGCTTTGCATGTGTACATCTTGTGTGATGAACCACTGGTGAGTCGAGGTGAGGAGCGGTACAAACCCTCCTAAGCCTGTTCAATCAGGTTCTCCCTTCAGAACAAACTGTTTTGCTTTCAACTGTTAATCTTGCCCTGAGAGTAAGTGAGAGTTGTTGGCATGTTGGCAGGTGTCATTACCCGACAGCCCACGGGGGCGAGGGATTCACAAACAGGAAGTGATGATATTACATTTCTTCTCCCCAGGCAGCAGATTCCTGTCAGGTCGGTGGGAACGCTGTTATTATCGTTACAAAAGCGCTCGTTTGTTCTTCAGCTCCAGCAGCTGAAGCTATTACTTTACACAGTGAAGATTAAAACGAGAATCACCTACATTTTTCATAACCTTCCTCCTAATGTAATAACTCCTCTTCTGAATCCTGACACAGTCTTGTATGTGTAATTTTGTTTTATTTCCTATTTTGAGTTGATTTTGGGGAGATTAATATTTTTGGATGAAGTGATGAGAAGCGAGAAGTGATTTCCCCCGAGTTGGACCTCTAGGCTGCAGGAAGGAGAGCTGCTGGTTGATTACCAAAGCTGGAGTGAGCCATGTGTGGGGAAGCGAGGAACGGGAGTCCCTTTGCTGGGCTTGGAGGAAGAGATCCATTCTCTGGGAATAAGTTAATCCCGTAAGGACTTCCGTGGATGGCAGGGTCGAATCGTCTTTCTTAGTTCGGATGAGAAAAAAGGAGGTAGGAGAGGCAGAGACGGGGTGAAGCAGAGGGATAGAGGGGTTTGAAAAAGAAAGAGGGAGAGCTGGATAACTCTGCTCTACCCTGGGGCAGTGTAATTATATCTGAGGATGAGATAAATGTCCGTTTACACACACACACACACACACACACACACACACACACACACACACACACACACACACACACACACACACACACACACACACACACACACACACACACACACACACACACACACACACACACACACACAGGATCACAGGTAACATATAGGTGTTTCAGACTTTGTGCAATTCTCCACAAGTCTCCGACTGAGTGAGTGATTTCTCTAAACTGCACCCTTGGGCCAACGTAAAACCATAAGCCAGCCCGACAGGAAAGCGGGCCACACATTTGGTTAACTTCCCAGTGCAGAAAAACACACACAAACACACACACACACACACAAGCAATCTGGGCAGTGTGGGCCTGCAACAGTGTGAGAGGGAAATGGGTGATAAAATCCTCATTTTCCTTCATTGCCGGGTCGTTTGTCTTCGTCGTGCAGGCGGCTCGCCAGTCATGGAAATGCTGGCCGGCAAACAAGAGCTGAGTCACGTCAGGCGATCCATCGATCATTTGACTGTTTACTGTCACGCTCACTCGCTCTCTCCTTGTTTCTTTCACTCCCTCTGTCCGGATGTCCCTCGCTTTGCCACTGTCTTTCACTCACATGCACTCAGTAGGTTTGTAGATTGACTCCAAACACCTTTTTTCTTATTTCACACAACCCAAGACTATTAAATGTCAGTTGAGGACATATTGAGAAAGTTTACTGTATATGTGTAAAAAATTGGCAGTAATTGTCAGAGTGAAAGTGTGAGAAAATGTGAAATGAACTCCCTCTGATGCAGAAATAACTCAGTAGAGCAGCGAACGATGGAAATGTCTCAAGCTTCTTTTTTAAATTGAACAGAATAACATGTTGATGCAATTGACTGTTCACTAACCTACTTAGCCAGACAGTGTTTGTCTAATGATAGCTTAGCAATCATAACTCGGCACAGCTTCCGCATGTTAGTGTGCACAGGGCTACAAGAATGACACTTACAGCTACAGAACTTTCAGACATGCACTGAACTCTCCTGACAATCTGTGGAGGGGCTGTATGTGTGAATGGAAATGTCTGAGTGAGAAGTTCTCTGGAGTTTCTCTTGCTAACCCCCTCATAAAACTCTGGATAATGTCCAAATAAGCCCATGTGAGAAAACAGCAGGAGATCCTCCGGAGGATTCACCGTGAGCGAAGTGGGTGTGTTGATGATGTTTCAAACATACGATGGGACCCTGGCGTCATTGTGCTGAAAACAAAAACATGTGAACTCCACAGCAGAATGAATTTGTCCTGCCTGCTGCACCCATCACCTGAACGTTTCAGAGATATCTGTGTTGTTGTGTAGGCGTCAGAGTGCAGAATGTCCTGGTGCATTCTTCATGTGTGAAAGTAAACCTGCGAAGAAAGTCCGGACTCAATTCTGTGGACAAGATTTATATCTGAAAGCTTTTTCAGCAAAGATTCCCTTCTGTTGAGCATCTGAAAATGGGCCAGGGTTTATTCCTTTACCAAAGATCATCCATGTACTAATTTAAAAGGTTAAAAGTGAAACCAGCCACTGACAACTCGACAACTTTCAATACCTCCATCTTTTCATCAAGGACGTCAGTTTTACACCAATTAAATTAATTCCAGTGAGAAAAACGCAATGTTGTTCTTTTAACAGCAGCAAAACACTGGCAGTTGCCATGTAAAACAAACTGTTAATAAAATTACTCCGGATGAGGAGGTGGTAATTGATGAGAAAAACATAGCACAGTGATTGGTCTTTCACCACAGCGATCCATTACTGTACGACACGTTTCAGACTCAGTGTTAATGTAATCAGAGGCAGACTGATAGAGTGGAGAGAGAATCTATCAACGACGTCGCTCTCATGCTGCTGCTTCAACAAGCTGCTCAGGTGATGGAGTGAAAGAGAGAGCGCCTATGTGTAACATCCACACACACACACACACACACACACACACACACACACACACACACACACACACACACACACACACACACACACACACACACACACACACACACACACACACACACACACACACACACACACACAGAGAGAGAGCCTGATGTAAAACTCCCATTGGAATCCAGCTGTGTACAAGCAGGTGAGTGTATTTGGCATTCGTTTACCTGTGTGTGTGTGTGTGTGTGTGTGTGTGTGTGTGTGTGTGTGTGTGTGTGTGTGTGTGTGTGTGTGTGTGTGTGTTTGTGATTTTTTTAGGCTGAAGACTGAAGACTTACTGTGCTGCTCAGCTTGTACAAGATGACTCAGCAGCATTTGGCTCCCACGGGAACACGGGCTGCCTGTTAGCGCTCGGCTAATAAGACGGCTGCTTGAGCTGATGCATTACCATCCCACCTGAACACTGCGCAGAGAGAGAGAGAGAGAGAGAGAGAGAGAGAGAGAGAGAGAGAGAGAGAGAGAGAACGAGATGCAGATGTAGATATTAGAGCGAGGGAAGTGTCTTGAAGATGAGTGCATCTGTCTCCAAGCACAAGCTGCGGCTCTTGTTCGCTCTATCTCTCATGCGAGTGCAAACCCCAAAAAGAAATATACTGATATTTTCACTTTAACTACTCATAGGTTGTATATTCTTGAATACAATATAGCTTGTAAAACACAGGAAAGTGAAGTTGGACTTTGCTTATTGTACTGATTGTGAAAATCTCAATGCTCGACTTGGAATGGAAAGCTTGGATTTAAATGTAGGTTTTTGCCCCTGAAAAAAAAACCCTCTGCAAACAGCCGATAACGAAAATACCTCAGAGGATGTAAGCCACTGCCGGAACAACAGGTGAAAAAATAACATTTGTGCTGAAAAGCCTGTATGGCTGAGTCCCAGTGCTGCATTAAATTGCCCTTACTGAATTGAATTGACCATAGCTGGTTCTGTGTTGTGTTGCGTTGTGTGAAGAAATGATGGACGCTATGATTCCTGGGTAAAACAACTGAATGTACCCCATGCACTGGTCAGTAATACAGTTGGCTCACAGCAGTCAGACATAGCTCACTCTCAAAAGGCAATAGCCAGTGGCTTTTCACATATGGAAACAAGGGGAAACTATAAAAATACACTAGAAGTTTTATTGCAAACGAAAGCACAGACTTTACAGACTCTTTAAAAGTTGACAAAAGACAAGTAAGTACAGCCCATAGAGCAGCGTCAGTTCTCTATCTGGGATGTACCATGTTTGTTGAGTAAGCCAAGCCTGTCAATAATTTGTAAAATAAGTTCATAACACAATTCTGCTAGAATCCGAAATAGCTTAGTAAATACCAGGTGTGCATGAAATGACCTGTGATCACATGTCATTATCCGTACCACATATCACCACATACTTTATCACCATGTTGCTTTTACATTTATTGAGATCAGATTGGTTCGGCTCATTATCCAGATCTACACCAAATGTCAACTGCTCATAGCTGTTAGCACTCTACGTATTTTTTTCAAGATCCCTGCATTATAAAGAATTCCTGGATCGTGACCCCACCCTTCCACCATCAATAAAATTGTTTTAGTATTTTTTACATGATCCTGCTAGAGAAACAGAGTCTCATAATCTCCTTGGCGGAGGTAATGTGTCCAGATACAGATCACATGTTAACAACAGGTAGGTGTGAATGGGGTCTCATTACAAAAAAAGATGCTACTTCTTGCAATGGCACTGGATTCTTACATTGAAGTTGAGCAAGTCATGTACGGCTGAAAAATCAAGTGAACATTGGCAATAAACAAGAGTGGTCACACAATCAAATAGGTTGTCAGAAAACGTCAGTGTCACCATATTTTCTAAACTGAGCAACCCAGGAATATCTGTCACAATGCCCTGACTGCATAGAAAACCCATTTGTGTCGACAAGTTTGCTGAGTACAATAAGTAAAACCAGAACCAGAGGGTCAACTCAAAATGTGTCCAGAGATTATGAATTCATGTTTGCTGTTTGCCATTCCTTGACCACTGGTTTTTTTCTTGCCTTCCTGAACTCCAGTCCAGCCACGTCCAACATCTTCATGAAGTTGGTGAATAAAATGTTACAATAACTCACAGGACCTATTCAAGTCATGCCTGGATCCTTCAAAAACACCCACACACTGATACACAGTAAGACAGAAAGACAGGGTGACTGACTGACTGACACACACACACACACACACACACACACACACACGCACACACGCACACACGCACACACGCACACACGCACACACAGCCGTCTTCTTGAGCCCGCCGGCAATGTCTGACACTTCCATGGACTCTGTTTCCGGATGAAGAAGACCATGTTTTCAGTTCAACCGCGTGTATGTGTGTGTGTGCACAACACACCACAATGTGCTGGGTCGTTTGAGGTCATATTGGAGAAGACTATTCATAGCGCAGACGTTATCCAGCTATCCAAGTATCTGGTCCAGCAGCGAGGCACAAACCCAAATAATTTGCTCACACTGGCCTCATTCTTACTGCAGAGGAAGGGGAAAAAAATGATTTCGGTGCAGTTGTGCAACAATTACACTTTTCTTGGGCGGTGGATTTCGCAAAATGAAACTTTGGAGATTCCTAATTCCGAGAGGGAACACAAACAAGTTGCTCCAACCACAAAAGAAAAACAGAATCTGTGTGAATCGGACCTGGACTTTCCCACACAGATGTGTCATGGGGAAACATCTGCATTAATAAGTTTATGGACCAAAGTGAAATTTCCCTTAAAAAACTAACACACCCTGAAAGGCCAAAACACACAGAAATACATCACTCTGAAACACAGGCTTCTCCTCGCAGACAGTAGGCATTCCTGTCACTTATACACAGTCTGACAGAGAAGCAAACAAACAGAAATGTTCTAAGGTTTCTTCTTGTCACTGGTCATGTGTTGTGTTTCTGCTCCTGTCCTGTTGAAAACCTCACAGACCAGTGCTGGCTTCCACATCTGAGGCTCGTTTACACTGACAGAAATTCAGATTATTTTTATATACACTTGGTGGCACAGACCTGATGTTCTCGTGGCCGACTACATCGAAAAAAGCAACAGGCCCGTGTCAAACCTTTCCATCTTCAGAGTCAGGAATAGATCAGGTCTCCTGCAGGTGGGGGAAAAACAGATTCCTGGTGTAAGGGGCTTTAGTGTTTGGGACAGTTTTTTGATTTGTATAAAATAAAAGCACCTTGAACAACCCCACTTTCTTGCATCTGTTGCGTGGTAGAAGCTTCATCAAACCCCCCCACTCGCTTGTGGTGAATCCAGCGGAGGATCCCCTGCTGTGTTTTCACATTGGATTATTCAGAATTTCTATGGACTTTATACTAGTGGGCCAGGTGGAGAAAGTCTGTATAACCCTAAGTACTGGAGATAGCGTATCAATTTGACCTGATGATGTCCCAAGAGAAAACCTGATCTGGGAACCATCAATGTCGTTAGTGCAGTCTGTTAGTGTGGCTAAAAAGAAAACGTGTCTAATGGTTGTATTATTATCGTAGCATCTAATTATTACAAGTTCTACATCACCATTTTCTGGCAACCTCACTCATCAAATCAATGTTATTCTGTGAAAATCAGTACCATGGAAGCAAATAAGTCCCAATTTACCTGGTCAAAGGTTTGAAGTCTTCTCTGCTCATACAGCTGGAGTCACACACATCATCAACGGAGCAGATCAAATGATTATGTTGCTCGTGTGGTGAAGAAAACAATCTGCAGCAATAACACAGGAAGGCTGCAGGGCGGTCTTTGTAGCTGTGACTATACACTGTGAGATGAAGAAAATAAAAACCTCTCTGCTGTGTCGAAGAGCACCAGAGGTTAAATATGATGTGTGTGTGTGTGTGTGTGTGTGTGTGTGTGTGTGTGTGTGTGTGTGTGTGTGTGTGTGTGTGTGTGTGTGTGTGTGTGTGTGTGAGTGTGTGGAGGACACTAGCGTCCACCTCATGAATTATAATGTAAGCTGTCAAAGTGAGCATGTCTTCAGGTTGGTAAGTGGCCAGTTCATGTCAGGACATCACAGCTCGGTGCTTTATTACAATCCTGCCTGTTAGCAGATACACACACACACACACACACACACACACATGCAGCCAGTCACACACACTATGAGCAGGGCCACCTCACTAGAAACCAGGGTACCTACAGAACCACCAACACATTACGTCTGGTTAAATTACATCACAGCAGCAACAGTGTCACCCCAATTCTAACCTAAGTATTCTGTAACACCTCTACAACACCATTGAACACCACTGACACACATTTCTCTCCACCCTCCTCCAACCTGGCTGCCCTAGATATTCCTTTAACCCTGTAATTGTCTATATTTGTCATCTGTGTGCATGCTTGAGAGTGTTTATGTGATTTGTGTTACTCACGCTCAGCTGCACCTCTGTGTTGCCTGCGAATAGCAAGTGACAGTAGGTACGAGGCCAGAGCAGGGATAGCCCCAAACAGGCGGCATGGTGGAAGGGAGGTGAGAGAGAGAGAGAGAGAGAGAGAGAGAGAGAGAGAGAGAGAGAGAGAGCACCCTGAGGGCTTTCCATGGCGCTGGGCAAGACGAGAAGGTCACGTCGCTAAGCATCAGATCAGCTGGGCCGCTGGCCTGGGTGGGGAGCATATCATGAAATGCTCTCGAGGCCCCTCAGTGTCTCTTGGTTTGTTTGGTTTGTGCTGGTTGAACCTGAAGAATCAAAAAACTGATTTTATTTTTATATGTTATGAAATTAAATAGTTAACTTAGGTTCAGGAGCAGGGCAACAACTCAACCACAACTGTAAGGCCCACTCTAGAAAAAAGGAAATGCCGACGCTTCCTTACATTTCTTTGTAATGGGACAATACTCATTTCTAATTATCCAGTTGATTCCGCTCATGCAGTGTGAGTAACTGTTATGCCTAAAAGAGATATGACACTTTCTGGAGGGAATGAGAGCTCAGTGTTGCACATGGGCGGTAGAGCACAGGAACCATCCAGTGTTGGTACTGTAGCGTGTTGGGGGTAGGTGGGTTAATGGATAAACCAACATGGGTTCTATTAATACAGTTAAGCAGGTCTCATGAAATCAATCCCTCTGCTTGAGTTATAACCTTAAATCACTGACTACTACATTATCATACTGGACAGTAATGTGATCATAGATGACATGGAAAATCATGCTCAAGCCATTTGCCTCCTCTGACAAACATTTTTAAAAACAATTCAAAAGAGTAAAAGACTTTTAGCTGTGCAATCTTACTTCTACTGTCACTTGCTTGGAAGGGCATGCTGTGAAATAAAAAAATTATATCTATTCTATAATATCAGTCAATCTCATTCCTAGATTCCAGTGAGTAAAATCTTAACCATTCAGCTTCTTAAACAAAAACTGATTTTTAAGTGAAATTAACAAGTAGATTTCAAGTAAACAACTTAAAACCCATAGCTATATTTTGTTACCCTTTTCAAGGTAACAGATTTTCTTAAATAAGATCAGCTTTTTAGATTCACAGTGTGCACATTATGGGTCATCCCATAATGTTCTGTTGGTCTCAGATTCCATGAAAACAGGCTGTGGTTCACATGCATACCCATGATCCTTGTGGTTTTGTGGGAGGCACTTTTTGTTCACTTTACCCCTCTCATCAGTGCCATTTCTCCGTGAAAGTGCTAAATAGCACCAAGCACTTAATGTTAGAGTCGATAGGTGGTGAACATGGTGGAACACATTTTTGCTAGAGTCAGATATTTCCCTCAGGAGTTTGTGAGACCAAAGCAGAGCTAAAAAAGGTGAACATATATTGGACTTTAAAGTGAGCAAGTGTCAGGAAACATGACTTCAAATGAATGTTAATGTTGGGCTGCTGCAGAGGCAACTGTTTGCTAACAAGTCTGCAATAATAATTTGTGTTTACATCTTGTTCCACTGCCTCCGTATGATAACAGCCCCAAAATCTATGAATCAGTCTTCAATCAGTCATTATCTATTGAGAGTTGCTCAGTTATCAATCACAAACGTTGGGTGGAAACCTAATGAATCCAATTTGATGATTTGTATTCATGTCTGACGAACGATTACATACTTTTAGTGTGATAATCAGACTGAGTGCCATTTCATTATCACTTCATTATTCGCTGCAAATTTGGAGATATGCAGGGAAACTCAGAACTCCAGTACAAAGCTAACGTGATTGTTTCCTCTGCAGCTTGGAAACATTCTCCAGCCTTTGCTCTGGATAAACTCAATTAATGTTATATCTTAGCTTAGAGAGGGAATTCTTATCTGACAGATACAAAGTTGAATCGTAGAAGGGGTTAAATCAAATTACAGGCACTTGTGACCAGATCATATTGTACCGACAGAAGCTTTGCTGTGAGTCGGAGTGAGATGAGAGAAAGAAGGATGAGGACAGAGAAAGCGGTCTCGACTGCAGAGCGAAAAAAAGATCTTTGCCGCATTGGACGGCTGAAGTTACCTCGATTCTTCAACCCTCCTCGTTAAAGTTCCCTCGGAGTGCAAGCAGAACGTTTGTGTGCTCATCTGAAGGTGTTTGTGACTGAACCTGTCTGTGAGTCATCACGTCTCCTCTCTAGCATTTCAATAAATAACCATTCCTAAAAAATGCCCGCTTTACTCACAGGTCAATTTCCCGCAGCAGTCTGACGGAGAGGACTCCCCGGGGAGAATGGAATGAGTCAAGGCGCGCAGGCTGCTTTCCAATATCCAGAGAGGAGCTGCAGAAAAACCAGTAACGTATGACTCACCATTCAGGCAAATCTTTTTCCACCTTACCACCCTTCTGCTCTGACCTTCTCTATGAAAGATGTTTCGTCTCACAAAATCCCTATTTTGGGGTTAAGGCTGAAATAGCCTAGTCATTACACATGCATCAAATTTGACATGTATGTATGTAATTAGTGCTGCAGTGACAAGTCAATTTATCAGTTTGTCGTGTAGCTGCAAAATGAACCACAGATGACTCTAATACTCACTGACGGTCATTGGAGTGTCCTCTTGGAACTTTTTGCCGTGTTATGTTTCGTCAGTGTTTCTGCTCCGGCTGGAAACCTCTTCCCTCTCCCTTTGTGTACAGTCTTTCTATGCTCTCATACTTTTAAATACTCAAATTGATTTACATACAACAAATATCATTCACAAGCAAAAATGAACAGAACTGAACTAACCTGCACTGAAAAACTGATGCAATGAAAGTCCAGCCTTACCTCCAGCTCATATACTGTACTTGGCCATCAGCTGATCGTCAACACGTCAGTGCAGTGTTTACTGTCTGAGATGCTGAAGAACAGAAGACATTCACGGGGAGAGCTTTACTGTATGTTCTACATCATGCATACGTGTTGGTGACACAAAGGTCAAAGAGTGAAGGAGATCACCTCCTGTGGCGTTGTGTGCTATACTATTTAATGGGGGACGACAGGTGTGTGCAGTAGTAGGCTGAGGGCGGTAAAACAGAGCTGGGGTCATGTAGGGGTCGAGGTCAGAGTCCTGACACTCTCACGGGGATCAGTGCCTGACCAGTGCACATCATCTGCCCAAACACACACACACACACACACACACACACACACACACACACACACACACACACACACACACACACACACACACACACACACACACACACACACACACACACACACACACACGGATGTCACAGGAAAACCTCTAATGAATGTGTTCCTGCTGTGAGAGCTATATTCATATTCCAGCTTTGCTAAAATAGCTCAGCGTATTGATACGTGTATGTATATATCTACATATCTGTTACTCACAAAGACGCACACAACACATTCTCAGCTCTGCGAATAACAACTACAAATCTAATAAGCAATCTCCGACCATGTGAATCAGAAAGTAAGGGGAGATAATGATTTTCTCACAAACGTGGGAGAAGCAAAATTGTCTTTTTCCAGTCATCAACATATATGTGATGTTATTTTATCAAGGTTGTGGTTCATCAAGTGGTTGAAGGGACTTTGGGGACACCAGGCAAAGGGGATCTGCGTTGAACCAAAAAGACCCCCCCTCAAAAATAAACATGATATCAAAACACATCATTCCTATCTTTCAAATGATTCTTTTAGTATCAAAAGTGACAAAATATACACATAAATAATGATGAATCTGCAGTAGACACAGGCTTTTAACGGCTCCGCCTCCGGCAGTGATGAGAAAGTGGCACCCAGGTGAACGCACTAATTTGGCACAACAGGAGGTGAGAGAATTAACTGTCGGTGCGTTTATGACGTTGAGGATGTCGCAGAGAACTTGCGTATAAAAGAGGTATGATATTAAAGTAGACAAATTTAAGTGCAAACCCCCACCACCATTCAAGACTCATCATACACACACATTTAGAGATTAAGAAACGCTAATGGCATAAAGCTTCGTTAGGGGGTTTCTGTCGATTGTGTCACTGCAGTCTCCTGTACATAGCTGATCGTAGCATTTAAGTGGGTTCTCACAAAATTGTCTTAGCTGTGGACTGATGTAATAACCCTTTCTCAGCCCCCCCTCACCTCGGGGGCCTCAGGAAACTGCTTACAATTTACCTACTCTGTTGCAACCCCCTGAAAGCAGCATCAATATTATTCATAAAGAGTCTTTAAAGGTGCCATTCATGCAAAAGCACCTTAAATGAGCCAACACCTCATTAGATTATGTGGGTGTTCTCTTTCAGGCACAAGATGTAACACTGACCACAACATCCGGATTTACCTGATACAAAACTACATTTTTGTAAGATCCCCTTTTGTTTGTGACTGTAATGGTTTCTGAATCCCACCACATCCACCACTGGCTTTTAGGTTTCAATCCAAACCATCTGTGGTATCTGCATCCCTGCAAACTCTCCAACAGGCGTACTTAGAAAGTGGGGCAGCACATGCAGCAGTACTCTGTAAAAAAGCAGCTGGGAGACATGTCTTTGTGGCCTCGTCCAAGCAGAAAGACTCATCTGCCTTTCAGGTCTGAGAAGAAGGACCAGTGTTCTCACATTAGTGTGTGACCTCCACTGGTTGACAATGTGAGATCGAGCCACAGGCTGCAGGGAAAACACGTTGCATTTGGCTCCGCGGTGTGGATGGAGCTCCAACACACACACACACACACACACACGCGCACACATTTCAAATCCTGAGAAACAAAGATGTGCACTCTTGCATTCACCAAAATGCCCACATGAACATTTTCAACACCTGCTTTCAAAGCCCCTAAAAATCACACAAAGCCACATAGGCACACACACAGACACACACAGATAATGTGTCTTGATAACATTATGGATGGATGAGTGAGCAGCTCCATAGAACAGTGATTACCGGGTGCTGTGTGTGAAAGGAAATAGATTAGTCACTGTCTCAGCTCTCTCCCTTTTAATAACACAATATATAAATACTCCTTCATGCCGTCTGAGTGGAAAAAATAAACTCCCTATTCAGCTTGAAGGAAACTGCTTTCTAATAGAAGGTGCGGCACAAAGTGAAAATAATGTGAATGCAATCTCCTCTTCATCTTCTTCATCATAATGAATGTGTCTGAAAATCTCTAAAATCACCGGGGAACATTTTTATAATCTCATATTTTAAGTGTTCTTTTGTAATTCGTCCTCAAAGTGTTACATAAGTCTGCTATGAATGTGTCATGTAAGAGAATCATTACAGAAAGTGTTTCAAACAAAAAATTGCAAAGACAAGAGACTGCAGCGTCCTCACCGAGCCTGTTGGAGGATGTGTTCAGGGAGACGAGGGGTTAATGGACGTTCCCTATAGCGCGCTCTTAAACACCGCTCTCCCATCTCAGGTGTATTCTGGGCGGATGGGAGATGACCTCTGACCTTCAGCATGATAGGTAGAAATAAAACAGCAGTTCGACCCTCTCCCATGATTATGTCGATAAAAATTGCATCATTTTTCAATTCAAAAGTCCATTGTCTCACAATCCAAGCAGCATCAGATTCACTGATTTGATGGAAGGAGTTATAATCCCTAGATGGGTGATGGTGAAGTTGGTAATGAGTTTGACATTATTTTCTCCCAACAGGACGGCGTGACGCTGATGATTGCGACGCAGCACCTAATCCGACACAAAGTACTGAAGGAGCGCACACACACACACACACACACACACACACACACACAGTGAGGCGATGGCAACAAAGGGTCTTGTTTATTAACGGAGCTCGTGTGGCGACAAATGAAGCATGAAATGAGTGTCTCGCACACAACACAGACATACCAGGTTACTGTACGGCGAGGGCATGATGGGAAAGAGCGAGAGCGACCTGTGTCACGGAGAGAAAACACTCACAAACATACAGATAAAAAGAATCAATTTCATGGGTCGAGGTAGTAAAAGAAAAGCAGAGGCATCAGATCGAGTGACCCAGTTTTCACAGGTCGTGTGCAGGTTGTGTGCGGCCCAGCAGGCAGCCAATCAGATTCCTTTGGTTTAAAGGACTAGTTTGACATTTCTGCTGAGAGCTGATAAGATGATCGATACTGCCCTCCTGTCTGTGTGGTAAATATGTAGCATAGACTGCAGATAAAGATGGACGACTTGGCAGCTCCCTGAAAGTGAAGTCAAAGCTCTCTGGTGGCTGGCTGCTGTATAGGTCATCAACCCTGCTTCCTCCATGTCAGTGGATGGGACATAGACCAAAAAGTCAAAGAACACATTAAAAACAGATTCTCAAACATGTCATTTTAGGTAGTTCTTATCACACTGATGTGTGTCCATGTGCTCATTCTCTGTGGTTTAAATTGATGCTATAAAAATGATGATATCCCAATCACTACTGAACAGACTCTGGCTCCAAATGGCGTCATCGGCTAAAGATGGCAGCGTTCATATCAGGATATTCTGGCTTCATTTCTGGATAGTGGAAGGGAGCGGTGATGCATCAGTCATCTTTGGACATTTCCACCAATGAAATGTCGCTGAAGGCAGCAGCTGGTTAGCTTAGCTTAGCATAAAGACTGGAAACAGGGGAAGCAAACGTAACAAATTCTCTTACATGCACCTCCGACATTCACTTATTAACGTGTTATATTTTGTGAGTGTAATCTATACAAACTGAACTTTAAAAGACACATCATGATTTACGTGTGTGGCAAGAGTTCTTGGTCAGGAACAGTGACTTTGGCAAATGATATAAATCATGATACTAAGGAATGATAACAAATTGATTGTTCTGGCAAAATGATGCTGTCAAGATGCTTTAAAGAGCTGTTCCCTTGTTTTAGCTTAATCACACCTAATCCCCCTCACAGCTCTGTCAGATTGCTTCTCCAGTATCTCCCGCTGTAGAAACTGTATATCGTAGAACATTTGCTGGTCACACAGAATTCATAGAACTGTAGTTACATATGTAACTCTCTTGTTAACAGAATTATTTAAAATGTATATATGTAATGTATATATGTTGGGGCTAAGGGAGCATGTCGAGGGAGGTGTTGCATCAACATGGGAGCAGAACACTGTGTAAAATAGGTGTTGTTAAATTCTTCGAGAAATTGAACTTTTACAAAAGACTTATGATGCATTTTATTCTTCTGTTTTTAATGTAACCAAGTTAAAATCTGTCAAAATCTGACCTGGTGTCTCAGCAGCCTCATGACAGGTGAGGTGGGCTGCCTAAGTGCTCTTGAGCCAGAGACTGAGACTCTAGCAATTCCAGGAACCTACAGCTTGTGTTGATGTCCCAATGGAAATCTTTATCTAGGGATCAGGAGAAAGTCTTTGCTGTGCCGCAATGAAATGCTTGTTAGAGGGTGTGACACGGGGACGCAGGAGTATAATGCTGCCATCTATAGGCAGAGGAAGGCTTCACTGATCGCTCCAAAGCCAACACACACACACACACACACACACACACACACACACACACACACACACACACACACACACACACACACACACACACACACACACACACACACACACACACACACACACACACACACACACACACACACACACCTGAGCATGTGTCAAAACCTGTCTGCTGCCTTCACCACAACCTTGTCCACCTGCTCCCACATGACTCTAATATGCAGCTGCACACACACATAAAGCTCATTAAAACATTAGAAGAGTTCACACAACAGTTTACCAGGCCTCTCTCCAAACAACAGTTGAACACACATGACCTCCGGGCCGCTGCTGATTGGCACTCGGTTGCCCTGTTGGCACTGGTCACAGTGGCCAGAGCCTCACCTGGCAGACTCCCTGCCAGTCGGTGAAGAGGCAGAGGGCACCATTCAGAGGTCCCTCACCCTGTCACTTAACTGCTCTCACACACACACACACACACACACACACACATCATGAAAGCACAAGAAAGCGGCTAAATATTAATTTCCCTCTGCTGTCATAACTAGTCGTGTTTGATGGATGCAGCCCACATGCCTATCAGCACAGTTAAATTGATCACAGTGTGGCTGATGTGCATCATGTGGTGGGTAGAGAAAGCCTTTCTGCAGAGTGACTGATAGATAAAGTGAAGGCGGCTAATTGGAAGTTTAAGGTAGAATCACACTGTCAGTGGGGGAAGGAAATTGGCTGCGTTTAATTTATGCTCTTGCGATGATTCCCGGCTGAAGTTACAAGATGAGAGTCAACACATATGGAGTCTGTTTTAAAGATAATTAATCACAAACAAGGAGCGGAAAAACAAAGCAGCAGGGTTGAAGGGAATATTGGAAATGATTTGATGTACTAAAAATCAAATATTCTTTTAAGAGCGTTCATGCTGTGCCCGTCTGTATCACGTAATGTCCCAGTGAAAATTGCAGTTTTAAGAGATATGAAGTCTACTGCCCGTCCCTGGTTAATCAAAGCTTCTATTGACATCGGAAGTCTAACAGAGGACGTGATAGAACGGCTCAGGGTGTGTCTCTCTGTGTGTGTGTGTGTGTGTGTGTGTGTGTGTGTGTGTGTGTGTGTCTAGGGGACTGGGTAATCCACTCATACTCTCATCTCTTTGAGTGACAAACAAAGGCGATAGCACCGTCTACGTGTGGAGATAGAATGATTAAAGACACTATATGTAAGTGTGTGAGTGACAGAAAAAGAGAGTGAGTATGGAGATGGAAAAGTAAGCGTGTGTGTTAGAAATACGTCAAATTGGTGCCTGCAGGTCACACGTAAGTTGACAGTTTAGTTCAAATTCAACACAACGAATACCACTGAGTGTGTGGCTTCACCCGTATGATTCATCAGGTGTTGCAATGCTAAGATCCACTTTTGACTTTGGATGTGGTCAGACCGTTAATGTCAGGTTTAGGAAAATAAAGTTACAGAGTGAGCAAAAGTTCATATTACAAACTTCTGCTGTAGTAGAGGGTTCTTCATTTATTTATATCAAATCATCGAGCGGTCATGTTTTTAAGATGCTGGTCATTTTTTGGAAGTGCATCAAATTGGCTCTTCACTTAAAAAACAGCCTGGTTTGTATTTTCAAATCCTGGCACTTCATAAATAAAAGTACATGAATTTGTACAGTCCTTAATTGTAGCAAAATCTCAAAGGGCAGCACACTGGTTCTATATTAATGCTATAAATAAACACAACATTCCCTCGACCCTGAACTCTCAGTTGATAAGAGCAATTGCACAAACAGGAAGAAGAAAAAAAAGGATGTAATGGATGGAATCTTGAAGAGCCGACAAAAATTAGATGTACATTTGAAAAAATATATACTTGAGGCATCTGAGTGCTTTGATCACTCCGTGCACTTTTCACTCGTTATTTTGAACAAGAACATGTTCTGGGCAAATCTGAAAATAAATACTCAATAACAATGAATATGGGGTAGAACGGAGAGAGGGAAACAATAACTACGGCAAGTGAGAGTCAGGGGGAAAAAATAAAATGATGAACATGTTTATCTTTAGTGAGCCAATGTGAGTCTAAGATATTTGTGATTTAAAAAACTGAAATTTTAGTAGCTTGTCACAACGGCTTTGCTTTCATTAAAAAAATAAAAAAATAAAATACATTTGGGGCAAATCACCTAAATAAATCTCAGATTGGACACTTTCCAGTTGGTTTGATTTCAGAATAACAGTTGTGCTGAAAGGTAAACCTAAAGCAGCTGTAACTACTTTTTATACCACGTGGGCATCACAGTAGCTGTAAACCCGTCTGTGATGTAAACAGTGTCATGCTGTATTTTAGGGCCGAGTGCTATGGCCAAAAATCATACAGAGATAAGAATGTTCATATCAGTTGATATCGGTAATTATCAGGATAAATGTCATTTTATTTTTTCTTATTAGTTAAAAGACAGATTTTTTGCTCCTGAGTGAAGGTTGTGTTTTTAACTCTTCTTTATAAACACTGAATAAACAGCAAAACATTTCACAAATGTGAGGTTGATCAATTATGTGTTAGACCTCCTCGCTGTGCTTACACTATGCGTAAGTATTATATCAATATATATTTAACCTTTGTGCTATTGCTATTGATGAAAATGATATTGCGATAGTTATTACTCTTGTTGAGGGTAGAGGACAGAGGATGTCGCACCTTGTTATGCCCTGAGACAAATTGTGATTTGTGAATATGGGCTACACATATAAAATTTGATTGATTGATTATTGATGTTGTTTTATCACCCAGCCCTAATTTATTTCCTCAGAAAGCCAGCAGAGTAACATTAAAATCATGTCAGTGACCACATGAGGAATTAAAGCCCCATTTCTCCCTCTGGCTGTTTTAATCATTACATCCTGAGGGAAATAGCGGGATACTCTGGTGCTAAATGCTAACTTAGCCTGATGTAAGGTGTTGAGCTGGTAGCGTTCAGTGGGTTTGTTGGTGGCTTTTTTTGTTTTGGGTTAAAAAAGCTGAACGGCTCCTCAGGGCTGAGATCCTGGTGACAAAAGTCGAAAAGTTGCGTGAGTTGAAAGATGCAGAAACAGACAAAACATTTGCGACTTCCTGCCCATTTTCTTCTTCTCTTCGTTGTTAACTGTAAGACAGAAAACAGGCCATCTAACTTTAACTTATAAATCAACCCACTCAAACAAAAGAACACAAAGGATTAGAATCACTATTGATACATCACTGATGCTCTCTGCTTATCGTGTGGCTGTAGACCTGTTGCTCCATTCTCAAAGGCAGCTGTAGTGACACTTCCTGTGCATAATATCACGCCTTGGCAGGAGTCGGCAGCGTGATTGCGGATGGCAGCAAAAAAAAAGAAATCCTTCTTCTCCCAGAAAGCTCCTCTCAAATCCTGTTCACGACCTGGCAATAAAGAACCAAAGAAATGAAGAAGCCATGTTTTCCCCTGTATACTGCTGGCTGGCGCGAGAGAAGATTTCCGGCTAAATACAGAATAATGAAGCATTAAGGTCTGGGGCAGAGGAGGGTAATAATAAGAATGAAGAGGGGGAGGGGGCTGTGGGGTACGACGGGAGAGGGGACAATAGTTTCCCGAGGAAAGAAAGATTGAGGGAAGGAAGGGGGTGGGGGGGGGATAAGACTGGTGGCTTATCCTAGTTACTGGGGGAGGATTAAGTGATATGCCACTTTGGTTTGGCCAATGCGAGTGTGCATGCATGCCTACACACACACAAACAGGCCTGTGCACACCCCTTTCTCCCATTCAGATGCACTGTGAGAGATGCACACACATGCAGGCGTGTGCTGAGAGGGGTTAAGGAGCTGCGTGGCCCTCTGAGCCAGTCTTACTGGGCTGTAATGACTTTAGAGGGTGTCGGATTCTTTTTATCCACCCGTCTAAGCAGGAAGGAGGGAGCTATCATCTTCAAGCTGCCTCTAAAGGCCTCAGTGGACTATCCCTCCGCTCACTCCTCTTTTTCTACCTTCCCAACTTCACCAGCCCCCCCCCCCTGTCTTTGCCCTGTTCCTCCCAGATGAAAAACTTTGTCCTTGACAACCTTGACCTATTTTCCTCATTCCCTTTCTTTACTCTGTCTCTCTGTGGTGCTGTGGTTTGTTCAGGCTTCTGCTTTTCTTTTTGTTTCCTCTCCTCCTCCATGACAGTGCAGGGTTCTTGAACTGCTCCACCCTAAGTCTCAGCCAGAGTTTCCCTCCAGACACATGGGTCAGGTCCCCTGCTGCTTCTGGCCCCTCTGGTTATCTTTCCAGCATCCTCTGTGTGCTTTCTCTCGCTGGATGAAACAGAGAGAGTTTCTCCCTGGAGGTCAAATAGAGTCAGAATACTCAGTGCAGCATCAAGGATGAACTGATGAAGGCTGATTTCACTTCATATAATCAAAGGAAAAGACGCAAAACAAATTTCAGACTAAAAACTACGAATATGACCAAAAAACTACTGCAGATGTACCAAGTCAATATGTGGTTTAGGGGTAGATTAGATAAATCAGTATACACGCCATAGCCGTTAAATCTGTGTAATTATAATTATAGCATGCGATCATCTTTCTTCATGTACTCTCTTTACCCATAATATGTGTCTGTAGTGAAAGGTCTAAATGATATCTCTGTATTTTTCATTTTTTATTGTATTTCTTTCATTTTTATTTTGTACGTATCCGTGGCTCCTTTGTCTAACTCTTTATGACTCTCTGGTGCTGTAACAAGCGAATTTCCAAGGCATGGGATCAATAAAGTTAATATCTTATCACATGTTTGTATCTGCAGACCATAAATTCACAAGGAGGAGGCAGGGTTTATGACCTCTACTGCAGCCAGCCACCAGGTGGCGATCAAGATGCTTTCGCTTAAATTTTGGCAAGCATTCACGTTGGAGGTCTTGTCTATGACACACACACGTTTGTACTTATATCTTAGTAAGGACAGTCATTGACATAATACATCCCCTAGCCACTTACCCTAACCATAGCCATCCAAACTAAATGCCTTACCTTAACCCTAAAACCAAGTCTTAACCCTTAAAACAGCCCAATGTCCTCACTCTGTAAGGTCTATGCTTAAAATGGTCCTCACTAAGATATAAGTACACACACACACACACTTTCCCACTTACTATGGGATCTAACCAGTTTTGAATTGAGGTCCTGAGATGCAGCATGTGAGAAATAATTTGAGGCTTGTTGTGAAGTGCTGTGCATAATGTGTCTTGGCACTTTAACACCACCTGTAGATCAATGACAGTGTGAAACCGTTGGTAGGAATGCGAATGGCATCACCCACACGTGTATGTGCGTCTTTGCGTGTTTGAACAATATGAACAAATCAGGGATCTACTCACAGAAAAGCTGCTCTGTGGTGCGACTACTTTGACAAAACCTAAGTACAGCAGCTTTGCATTCTGTGAAATCTGTAACGACTTAAGTGCTGATATAAGTTTATAAGTACAGCGAACGCAAACAAAACACTCACCTCTCACTTTCCTGTTTCTCCTCGTTCCATGCTGAGGCTCCATTCATCCAACTGCTCAGCTGAGCTGCGTGTGTTTCTGTGTATGGTTGGTGATTGTAGTGGGGGGTCTAATTCAATTCACTCGCAGCCAGTTCCAGTTCACATTAACACAGTTTAATAAAAGACTATTCAATTAGCGAGAGAGCTCCATGTGAGTGTGTGCTGCATGCAGAAACAGAGTGGTGACTGTCAATGATGCAGCCACACACTCCAATTAGGCTCACTGTCGACTTATCACATACAATGCCAAGTTGGCCGAGGGGAAAGAGAAGAAAAGAGGAGAGGGAAACGGCGAGGGACGGAGAAAGGTGCAGGGAAGATACTTCGGCAGCGGGTGAACGCCAGTGAGACGCAGGTGTGCATGTGTGAGAATGTGTGTTTGCATTTTATCAAAAAGGACATGAATTCTACAAGTGTGTAAATTCTCTTTAAATTGATCCCCATTCAGTCTTTACAAAGGGCAGCGGTGTGTCAAAGTCTGACACCACACCTCTCATTGGCTGACACCCCTTCAGCTACAGAAAGATCCACTGACAATCAGTGTTTCACGAGCCGAACAAAGGAGACGACTTGTAGCTACAAAAACACAACATTAGGCTCCGTGGCCGACTGTCAGACTCGTCTCCAGCTCGAGCTACAGGACGTCTGACGTGTTAAAGCTGCGGCAACAACTCGCTTTCCAGACAAACACCTGCACTTAAGCAGGTGGAAAAAAGGAAGACAATTACTATGTGTTGTGCTGGTGAGTGAGAATAACACACACACACACACACACACACACCCTCTGCTTTATGCACATTTTCTGCAAGCCGTTATAGTCAACTCGGCCCAGTAATTGTCAAGGACTGGAAATCAATAGTGGCGCATTGAAAGGCGTGAGCAGCCATCTTCTAACCTCGCACCATGCAGCTGTCTCCCTCAGTCAAAGCTGGGCTAGTTACCATGGAAACCTCAATCCCATGTCTTTCACAGTAATAAGGCGGGAATAGAAAGGCATGGCACTGAAGGTGCGGGGCTGACATGGAGCCGGAGGAGGAGGAGGAGGGAGTGAAAAATAAATCAAGTTCTTAAGAGATTCTGTAAAAAAAATAGAAAATACGGGCACAGAGAGTTTCAGCTGTGACTCATGTCCTGTGATGAGACTCGTTCGATCGAACAAACCTCAGCTTCCTAAAAAACAACATGAGCCCTCCATCAAGATTGTGTTTATCTCATTTCATCAGCAAACCACATTCAAAACATCTCATAAAGCCCAGTGTCCCTTTCTTCTCTTCTTCACCCATTGTGCTCTCTTAGCCAATATATTTGTGAAATATCCCTGATATTTCTGTAATTCAGCCAATTTAATTAAAGTAGCTGGGTTTTCTAATAAAAGCAAAATGGCAGATAGCAGTGCCCAGGCTTTTCAGGAGCTTGTTTAATCAGAGAATTGCTGAATGTTAGGAGGCAATAACAGATTGAATAGAGGCTGGTATTTGTAAAGAAATGTCACGGAGAGAGATGGGAGATGAGAGTCACTGGCTGAAACCTCTAATATGGTTCCAGCTTTAATATACGTAATATGTGCCTCACGTCTGGTAGGTGAGAGCCGGCCTAATCCCTGGTGAGGAAGAGGAGTCCGTGGTCCAAGGTGTTCATTGACTCACTCAAGAAACAGGACTGATGGACGAACGCTCTCCTAAATCCATTCCTTTATCCTTTCATTAGTCTCTGTCTCTGTACTAGAGATCTACAATAGAGCAAATATTGTATGGATCTGTCAGTAGCACTGTGCAGGTTATGTCCTGATCAATGCCTCGGCAGCACGCGGGAGTCAAACTGTGATCAATAGATCACTCCTCACAGCTATCATTAACAAATACACTCTACTACATTCATATCGACTGCCACTTGTGTGAATGTGGATTTATATCCAGGCGCAAGTACGTGGGCATATTATAAGTCCATTAATATTCTCTGTGGGTCTGCTGTGTGTAAGTGTGCAGTGTGTGTGTGTGTGTGTGTGTGTTTGTCCGATAACAAGCCTCTGTCATTCCGAGGGTGGCCAACCATGTCCATATATAAGTGGAAATGCATCTTAACTGAGTCCCACTCTCGTTCAGACACACACACACAGGGAGGGGGTTAAGAGTGTGTGCACAGAGTAGTGCTGCGAGCTGTAGCTCTGTGTGCTGACCTTCAGGGTTATCTGGAAGGCTCCTCCACACCTTGCTGCGAGCATCAACCCCTGCTGTCACCATGGAAACACAGCTAGCAGGGACAATATGTGGCCTGTCCGGTGGTGTGTTGCTCACGTGCACGCATTTCGCGCTAGCACCCTTACGTGACGACACACACGTACGTGCATGGGTTCACTATATAGACAGGGACACGCACACACACATACGCGCACATATTAATACATGCACACTTCACTATTCATCTGTCCTCCACTTCATTTATCCCTCATTTCCGTCACTTTCCTCTGCCGTCGCTCTCACTTGATAAAACCATGAGCACGGCAGACAATCAAGCCCCTGGGCCTGCACAGCATGGTGAGGAAGGTGCACACGACCCCATTTTCAGTAGTGGAAGCATTATTAGCGTGCTGTGAGAGACAGCCATACGCCACCACACCCCACGAACACACACACACACACACACACACACACACACACACACACACACACACACACACACACACACACACACACACACACACACACACACACACACACACACACACAGGAATAAAAGACACGCAACCTGCAGTCTCATCACCGCCGGATCACTGGGATTTATTTCAGCGGTGGCAGGGATGTGCCGGCGCAACTTGACAATAAATCAACTCATCATACACTCTGGAGTGACAAATCAAGATAATACACTCAAAAAACAAGAAAGATGGTTGAGTGGGGGAGAGGAGGGGTTTATTCAGTGACGGAGACTAAAGAAATGGATGGATGGACAGGAGAGGGACGGAGGGAGGCGAGAAATGGACGGATTTGACACGCTCTCCCTTTCTTCACTTCTCTTCCTTGCTCCTACTTTCTTCGGGTTCCTCAGCCGTGATTCGTCAGCGAGCTCTGGGAAGAGGTGGAGAGAGGCAAGGAGAGGGGGGAGGGTAGAGAAGAGAAGAAGGCATTCAATTATGAATTTACATCCAGAGAACCCAAGGGGAAACTCAGAAAAGTCAGGATGTATTATGGGAAATCTAGTCCCTCACAGAAAAAACCCACCAGGCAAAGAAATCACACTGTTTATTAAAGAAAATGCAGAGAAAGTTCCACCTTTAAATATCTAAATGTCAGTTAGAAAAAACTCAGCACATATATTAGGATATGATTAAAAGGAGAGACAAAAATAGCTCCTATAGCACAGACGTGCAGACTTGACGTTTGTGTATCAAAGTAACTTGGCGATGTTTTACCAGCAGATTATAAAGGACGATGGCTCATGCGTGCTGAGGTTTTAGAAAAGCCAGTCTGCTATAAGGTACAACTTAACATCCCGTGTCAATACACACACACACACTTAGAGAGAGACACAGGATGACCCAGGGTGAGTGAAGCATTAGTTTGTGGCTGATGGGTGGGCTAGTTGGCACGCTAACTAGCTCGGCTGGCACGCCGACACACTGGCGGGCAGGTTAGCTGTTCACTTGCCAAGTGCATCCGAGGGCAACCAGCCTGCGCCGCTGAATCGGAGATGAGCGGCAAATGTGACAAGGGGATTTAGCTTTGCTGTTCCACTCACGTCCTCAGATATAAAAGGGGGGCAACGTGTGTGTCTTTATATGAGCATGGAAACACACTATCTGTGTGAAAGTGCCTCTGTGTGTGTAGCAGTTTATGCAAGCTTTAATATGTGTGTGTGTGTGTGTGTGAGTGCACAGCAGTATGACGGGACGTTATGTATGCATAGCGTATGAAGCAGTTATTGAATTCAAACTGACCCCTCGACCCTCCCACAGTACACACAGTTCAGTTTGGTGCCCCACATCCAAATTTGGACTCTCGCCACAACCAACGCCTTTTTATGCACGCCACCTTGGGCAGAGAGGGCAGACGAGTATTCCAGCTCAAGGTCTGCACATAATTTAAGACGCGTCCAGGTTAAAATCTTTGTCTTCTGGACATCAGACTGTTTGACAGATCTCGACACTACAATACATCGTCCAGACATTTTAAAGGCAATAATATTATTTTGAGGTAGAAAAATAACCACAATGTAATTTTTGGTTCTCTCATTCTTCTTTTGCATTCTCAAATCTATTGACATAGGTTGGAACGGTGCAAAGTTGAACCAGCAACTGCACTTCATTATTACTGACTCTTGCCGAGATGGAAAAGGGTCTGTGGAGATTAGGTTCAATACACACAAAAACCCTGGTTCACACACACAAATACAGACACACAAACACATGTTTTCTTCCACCTGTCAGTTTTCATCCAATTAGAGAGCAGCACGGCGTATAGAGAGCAGGAAGCAACAGCGTTCACACCCTGGGTATACGCTCCCAGAGCCATAGTCATAAGCTAATGGGCAACATACAGGCAGCAGTCCAACATGTGGACACACATCTGCCCCACATATAATTAGACGCTGACTCACTCAGTCACACACACACACACACACACACACACACACACACACACACACACACACACACACACACACACACACACACACACACACACACACACACACACACACACACTCTAGACTCACTAACTTGCCTTTTCTATGTGAAAAACAAAAATAATAGAGCAGTAGAAAATCAATAACTGTCTTCTCTGCTCTGTGCTAACTGCACTCACTTCTGTCTCTCTCTCTCTCTGGAGGGACAGAGACAGTTGCCAGGCAGGACTGTCAATCACACACTCACTCTAGTCGCTTTATAAACACACAAGCATTCACTGATTACACAGTCACTAAGACAGCAAGACAGTCAATTAGTCAGCACGGCTGAGGAAGACTCTGAGTCAGTCAGTGGTTGGTTATGTGCGCAGGACAGAACTAAACTGATCATTTAGTGAGTCTGCATGTCCGTCAGTCAGTCGGGTGTTTAGTTTAGTAAAGTGCACTGACTGATTGGACCATAAACACATCACTCACTGATTCACTCAGACAGTTGTTAAGTCAGTTAAGCTGCAGAATAGAAGCAATCAGTGTGTCAGTCTGTAAATCATCAGCTAACCGGTTCTCTGTAATTTCATTTAAACTCTTAGTTGATGATTAAGTCGGATATAAATTATGTTTTTTATGGGGGAGCAGATAAATAAAGAGAAAGATTTAAGCAGGTGGCAAACTTAAATGTACAGTACAGCACAGTGCTACTGATTTGATCATCCTCACCAACTTTCTCATCATGTTTAGCACCAGCAGCTCTCTGTCAGTTCACCACTTTCGACCAGACTGAAAAATCTTGACAACCTGACAACTAACTAACAGTTTTGGCTCAGACAAGTTTTAGATGGATTACCGAGCAGATCACATGCAAATATTCATTCATGTTTAATTCATTGGCATCATAGAGTTCACTTGTTGAGTTCATGATTTTGGTTTATCTCTATAAAAGTTTTATTATACTTTTTTTCGCAGGGATTGTGGACTTGTGATTTGTTTTAATGTACATGCACAAACTGACCTTAAAGATAATCTCCAGACACATTTTAAGACGTGTCAAATTTCATCATTGAATATCGTGCAGTAATATGCTCAATGTTCAAACTATTGAAAGTCAAATAAGGAGAAGACTCAGGCTTCATGGCTGAAGGAGAAAAGAGCAACCTATTAAGTCTACAGGGGACAAGTGTCATTCTCAACAGGTACATTTTGGGTGGAGTATCAGTTTAAAATTGAATGGGAACCTTCGAGGACTGTTGTGTTGAGTGGTCTGAAGGACCTTAGCTACATCCCATCCCCCACACTCTCTCCATACATGTCCTTTCTGTTTATACAATAGACTGTATATGGAAATGGACGACATGACGGCGCCCTATAAGTGAAGCCAAATGGATGATACTGTGACTCCATCCCCGATCACTAATGTGCACACTCCAAAAATGTAATCGGTGTAAGATGGCAGTGTTCGTATCCGTGATATTTTGGCTTCAGTTTTAGATAGTGGAAGGAAAAGGACGCGTGTCGTTCATCTTTATAAACAGCCTATAGTTTTATAAACAGCCTATGGAAATTATTTTTTTCCCTAAAATTATATTTTGTTCTTTTCTGTACTGGAATGAAATAGATTTTGTCTCTTTGTCACTTCAATCAACATGTGACTATCACAGTACATTATTTATACTGTTATGTAAAAACTTGCCAAGGTCGTACAAACTCGTACATGGTACCAATCGATCGGGCGTGCCACCTCTGCCAAGGAAGTTGTGTTTTCATCAGCATTTGTTTGTTTGTTTGTTGGTTAACAGGATTACGAAAAAAAACTACTGAACCAATATCCACGATATTTTGTGGACGGGTGGAGCATGATCCAAGGAAAAAAACGTTCATTTTGGTAATTGATCCGGATAAACGGGCAGATACATGGTTTTTTTCTCAATTTTTTTAGCATAGCAAGACAGGGTGTTGACCTTGGCGGAGGTATGCACTCTCCAAGCACCACTGTAGTTATAATTCTAAATGTCCTATCTTACACTTCTGCACACAGAAACAAAATTCTCTCACTCAGAGTAAACACATAAAATAATAATCCTGGATAATGACAGAAAAGCAAACAAATCCTTTACCGCAAATCACATCTGTACACATGAAATGAAAAACAAATACACTAACGTCCTACAGATGAAACAGCAGCAGCAACATAATGACGAAGAAGAAAATGACATTTCCATTCTCAGAGTAAAAGAACACCTCGGTCTTCACCTAGCGAGACCCTTTGTCACAATTTACCCTGATGGCTTATCTGCAGCCAAATGAAGTAAAACACATGGCGGCTCAAACTGGACGGTGGGAGACTGATCACATGTAACGAAGATGGTGGTCAGCCAAGTGGAGCAGCACGGACCAGATGTTTAGCTAGATGCTGGTGGGAGTGTTATATAGATTTGAAAGAGAGAGAGAGAGAGAGAGAGAGAGAGAGAGAGAGAGAGAGAAAATGGCTGTTGGACGACAGGGTAGAGGGACGTGAGAGAGAACAGATAATCTTTATGTGTGCCTTCACAGGGTGGTTGCCTTGGAGATGATGGATGTGAGGTAGAGCTGGGATGGAAGGAGGGGAAGCGAGAGATGTAAATATGTGAGCTAGTATTTGTTTGCACGCTGTACATAAGAGTACATATTTTTCCGCATTATTGAAGCACTATAGTGGCATGAAAACAAAATGAAAAGTCATATAAATAAGAAGAGTGTTTTATAGAATGAAAATAGCAATGAGGAGGAACGCTCCACCCAGTCAGCTCTCTGCATAAACAGCTGGAAGCATCAATGAGTTAAAATTATAAAAAGAGATCTTCGCACACATGCAGTGTTTTTCAAGTGAAAACACTGCATAGAGTGTGTGGAGATCACCTTTATATTCACCTCAGAGTAAAAATACATACATCATGTTCATATTGGTATAATTTGACAGTCAGAAGCTATAATCAGTGCAGGAGTCGAATATGAGAGAGATATTAATAACAGGGATATTACAAGTACATTACATGTATAACTGTCTGTATGTGTGTGTGTGTGTGTGTGTGTGTGTGTGTGTGTGTGTGTGTGTGTGTGCGCTGCAGGACCAGCTTGCTGCTGAGTAGCTCTGTTATCAGATTAGGGTTTGCAGGCAGGCCAAGGCTCACAGTGGGCCCCCCCACCTGCTACTACTGATAGGCGCACACACACATACACACACACACGCACGCACGTCTCTCTATAGTTGTGAGGACACTCCTTGACATAATGCATTCCCTCGCCCCTTACCCTAACCTTAACCATCACAACTAAATGCCTAACCCTAAACCGGATTCTAACCCTAATCCTAAAACCAGGTCTTAACCCTCAAACAGCCCATTGAATTTGTGAGGACCAGCCAAAATGTCTTCACAATGACGGTATTGATCCAAAATTGGCCCTCATAACTATAGATAGACATGCTCACACACGCACGCACACACTCCACGAAATCTTAGTCTCAGTGTTTTTTTACAGACAGTAATGAGTGACAGTTCCTCCTCCTATCCTGAATACTTCCTGAAATTCCTTCACCTCTCCTTTTGACAACCTCTCCACTCGTGTATTCATCCTCCACATTCCTTCCATCCTCCACCCATGCTTACTGTATCTCTCTTACAGTTTTCTATTAACCCTTCCTCACTGACAGGTACTCCTAAGCCTCTTTCCCCCCTGTTTTCCTCTCTTTCATCAGTCTCCATCCATTCCCACAGGCACCTTCTGTTCTTCTTTCATCCCCGCTACAAAGACTCTCACCTCAGCTTCTTCCCCTCTTTTTACTTGGAAATGGCAGAATTCATTCTCTTCCTATCAATCAACCTCTTCACCTGGTAAATTTGAACAGGTTTGAATGAGATGTCTTGAATTTTTGTTGCTGGGATTTTCTATGTCCAGAGAAAAAGCAGAGTGACTGAAGCCATTTCTTTTTCATGGGAAGTGGAGGTCTAAACATTTTGTTACGACTGAATGTTGTCTAAGAGGTGCCGAAGATGCTCCTGGCAATACAAATAGAAATAGATGGCTTTCTGAAAATAAGCCGGTGAATTTCTTTGTGTTTAAAACGTTATGAAGAGGAGGGAAAATCTCTATACTGACCGCTGCTCTGATAATGACATAAATATACTGACATATACAGATTCATAAACATACACAAGTCTTTACCCTCAATATGCCCTTTGGGGAATTGAGGATATGTTTGCCAGTCCTCACCTTTTTCAAAAGGTTCTCACTCTGTAAGGTGACGTCTTAATTTATTTTCTGTCAATCAATAGATTAATAGATTTATCAGTGCACCTAACCAGAACCTCGTCTTAAATCCAACCCAACCTATTACACAGTTCAATGAAAACCAACCAAATCTGCAAATTACATGAAAACCCAAGAACCCAAACACACATGCTCTCGTGTCACATCAGTGCACAACTCAACAGTAGCTATACTTTCTGTGTTCTTATATTGTTGACATCACATTGCAACTACAATTTATTCTTTATTATTGAGCAAATTCCACTTGCCTAGCTTTTACTGCAGTCGTGATTACTCAATCCTGATTGTACCAAAATAGTCACATGAAAAATAATAAAGCAGGTGTAATGTCATACTTACATAATATGGTCCTACATTTAAATAGAATCAGTTTTGTTGCATTAGTAAAGTAACTAATCACCTCAGGTTGATTATTAGTTGCATTTCTTTCATGGCCCCTTCACTGTATTACTCAACAATATCAGTCATGTGTGCACCATCACAAAGTGTGACAGTGACAACTGCTGTTTGACTTTTACACTGTCCAGCATGTGGATGTGAGGGAGTGAGGAGACTCAGGCTATTTTATGACAAACAGGATCATTAACATGCAAATCTTGTACTTCCGAAGTCCACCTATCAATATCCACATCAGCCAGGGATTTGATCTGTGTTCATTTTTAAAGCAGTAGTTGGGATTTTCTTTTTTACATTTACATTGCACACTATCAGACCCCTACCACAGACCCAACCACCTCACAGAGTCTATTTTCTGGCTGTTGCAAATACTGCTGCTTATTTTGATTACTCTTAAAAAATAGCTCAACAAATGCACCTGTTGTTATAGCAATGCTCCGTACGCTTGGGTAATCAAGGCAGAAACAGAGTGGCACTTAACCAAGCATCTCAGAGGCCAGCACACGCTCACACAAACGCTGCCTTCAGAGGACCATCAGGTTCAAGTGGGTTAAGTATGTGGGATACAGTGGCAAGTGTCACACTGATGCTGTTGGCCCCCCCCTGATGGTATTAGATAGCAAAGCGCTAGAATTAGAATTCTGCAAATAGTTGGCGCCGTGGAGCATTGATGAGCAAGTGGTATAAGGTGGACTCACAAACTCTCTCATAGGTTTACACAAACACACAGGGTATAAAAACCTTGGTGAGCTGACATTTACCCCACATCCAACACACACACACACACACACACACGTAGACTTAAAGCCCCATATGCATGACAATAGTGCATGACCAGAGACGGTGACAGGAGAGGGCCAGGAGAGTGATAGTGGGGACACATTCTGAAGCAAGTATTTTTTAACGGGTGGCAGGAAGAAAAATGTGTGAGAAATGAGTGCATGTATGTGTGTGTGTGTGTGTGTGTGTGTGTGTGTGTGCATCCATGATACATTGTACATAAAAGAACTTTTGAGTGACATATAAGGAAAGCTGTGCCACTGTAGATAGTGAGTTGAGGGGACTTCAAGCGTGAGATAGATACTCCAGTGATGTTCAGATCGGGATGTTGGCTGAAGAAAGACAGATAGGCAACGCGGTGGTTTCATTGGCAGATTGATTGACAAACACAAAAAAGCTGATGGAAAGTAACAGATATATTCGGTAGAGTTTACATGAATGAACTGTTGGAAAGCCATGAAAGCCAGTGGCAGCTGTGAGGAAGTGACAGAGCGAGACAGAAGCTGTTTCCAGACCTGAACTCCGGAAAACACAGCAGGATATTGTCCGGTTCAGATGCGTTCAGAACAACAGGAACAATTGCCGGCAATTAAGGCAAGGGGTGGAGCCTAAATAGAGCATGTAGGTGGGAGGACATGACGTACAAATTCTGCCGCATAAAGCACAACGTTTTTACAGCAAGTCAAAGTTTGTGGGAGAAGAAACAACCTGAGCTTGAACTGAAATAGTTACTACAGGCAACATAAACATCACTGTGCGTGCCTACATGGCTGTGGTAGCAGGTAACAGGAGCCTCCAGTTAGCTACTGGCTACCTCAAACTCGAGTTGACACAGCAACAAAATGCCGAAAGCGAAACGGTCTAAAGTGTGCCTGTATTTCACGCAAAAGTATTCTGACACTGGGACGTGCAGCAAATATTTGAAAACAATTCAGTGTAAAGGGAGGAACATGCCAACCTAATAAATCACCTGCGACGCACGGGATACATTTGAAAGCAGAGGAATGGTCCATGCTTGACTGTTTGTGTGACTCTGTGTTAAACACATCAGCCAGTGTGGGCGTCTCTGACCCAGGGGTGAGGAGACAATTGATGACGAGTTTGGAGCTGGAGTATTTTGCTGTAATAAGACACTGTTAACACTGCTATTTAGTGTTTAATTATTGTAGTTGGGTTATGTGATTTGTTATGTAAATTTGTGAATAGTTAATGCACTGGTTCCATTTTAATAGGTTAGATTTAGCACTGGTATCAGACAAAACCCAAATAACACCAAACCCTACATGTATGGCATTCCTAAACCTAACCCTGACCCTGACCCATCCTGATAAGCTCGGATTCTTCCAGTTTTACATCTGTTGCATGTTGGGAGAACATCATCAACATGCCCACTCGCTCACCGTGAATTTTCTGGAAATGTTCCTGCTGCATTCCCACATGAGAATACCAAGACAGGCAGGAAAAGTTCCTGAAAACATCTGGAGCAACTGATTCAGGCTTTTGCGTTCTCACAAACAGCCCCTCCAGATAATTTCAGGACATTGTCTGAAAGAGGCCTGAGTATGGGCCTGCTAATGTGTAATTTCTCCTTTAACTTTGCTTGAATGGGTATCCTGTGTACATGGGTGTTCTCATGTTGAAACAATGGGCTGAACATGACAGGAGAAAACAGAAAATACCAGAAAACGAAGGAAAAGAGTTGAGCTTCAAACAAATGGGATTTGATAGGTGTCAAGCTTCAAGTATAGTGAAAGAAAAAAAGAGAGAGATAACTTTATGTTCAAGAAAAGCGTGAACCAAAAGGTATTAACTTCAGACAAAGATTAATTTTTGGGGGAAAATACAGCATTCTCCCTTTAATCAAAGAGAAGAATAAGGCTGCTTTAGAAAATCCTGACAAGCACATACAGATAACAAAAGAACAGAGCTTTTAAGCTGTCTGGAGTTTTTCACCAGGCTAAAAGCTTTTTCATCTATTGAGTAGCTGTGTTATTGTTGCACAAAGCTGAGAAATGACTGCATCCAAACATTGTATGTTCTTTTCTTGCTCGCTCGCTAGTTTATCTGCCCATGAGCAGCCAGTTATTTAGCTTGTTACTTCACTTTGCTAAACTGACCTCTGTGTGGCTGGGAAGTGCATCTT
Organism: Hippoglossus hippoglossus; assembly: GCF_009819705.1. Taxonomy (NCBI): domain Eukaryota; kingdom Metazoa; phylum Chordata; class Actinopteri; order Pleuronectiformes; family Pleuronectidae; genus Hippoglossus; species Hippoglossus hippoglossus. The sequence continues at coordinate 19,364,067 of NC_047155.1, read as the reverse complement.
GAAACATGTTGGTGGATTATTGCTGTCCTTCGGTGTGGAAGAAAGTGGTCTCTTCAAATTTACACAGGCCATGCCCAAACTAAAGAAATGGAACAGAAGGTTTTATTCCTAAATGAGATATCCAACATTAACTAAATATGTTACTCTAAAAATGCTTTTAAATTATTAACTTTTTTGGTTATTTGTAATTAAATGATTATCTGAATGAAACAAATATTTATTTTCCTAAATGAGTGGCGCTTCGCTATATTTTGCACCAATTTTAACACCCAATCTATAGAACACACAGACACATCTGTATCTGCGGTCCTATTTGCCGGTATGCACTGATATGAACACTTCTATTTCACAGAATAAACAATGCAAACATTTTACATGAAAAATGTTTAATTTTCTTAGTTCTTTTCTTTTCATTCTTATATATTGGCCAATATATCTGTATCGGAAATGTTTACTCCCTAAAATCAATTGGACTCTAGAAATACATACAGCATCTGTCACAGAGCATGGATGAGCTCATGTGAGGCGAATGATCAATCATAAATGTTAAAGCCCTGCGTTCCACGTGGGAAACAAGCACACAAACACCCCTGTTTGGCGAAAGGTAAAACCTCCATTATTATACAGTCTCAACCGCAACAAAATATTTCCTCGGGGGTCTGCAGAAAATGATATTTCATAATGACATACGATCCACTGCTCTCTCTCTCATGACTAAATCTGTAGAGCATATTGCTCCCTGTTGACCCTTCACAACCTGCAGCAATACTCAAACTTTTCCTAGTTAAACTCTTGTCCAAGTGCTCTGCTCCGCCAAGCTGCTGGCTCTGTCAGATCCATTTATAGACGGGCAGACAGCTGCCTGCGTGTCCAGAGGGGTCCTGGGACTGCCCACTCATTTCTTTTCATTAAGGCTGACTGGGAGCCTCCGGTGGCAGCGCTACTCGTCTCGCCTCTCATTCTGACCCAGTCTCAGACATTTGGGTAGCGTTCCAAAGTGCGATTTGAATATTCACATTTTAGACAGTTTTGGAAATGAAAATCAAGAAAGTCTTAAGTTCTACTGCTCATGGACAAAAGTTTTCAAAAGCAGATTTTTAATCTGTATGATTTTATATGTTCTACATGTACGTATGTCTCTGTCTGTGTATTTATGCCCTAACACTTTCAGTGACCCCATCTGCCTACTCATGTTGCACTACACATGACCCTAAGCAATCCGTGCTGCTGGTGGTACTAGACACTACGGGTCAAGTCTGACAGAACCAGCAGGATAGACGTTTAAGCTCTAAAGCTACAGCTAAATATTCCAGTCAGATTCCAAGTTCACTGTGAATGTGTGAGTTCAACATAGAACTCCAGGCTGTGTGATCGTGCAGATACAGATTGTGAATGAACATGCGACGGGTAGCGCCTGACATGTCAGCACACCCTAGCCAAGACCTAACGGAGCGCCATGGCCAGCAGTGCAGATCAGAGCTAATGCACTGGTTAATACACTGGTGATCGTGGTTTAAATATAGGAACAGAGACCCGTGTAGAGTGGGAACTAGAGTAGGGAGGGGTGGATCAACAGTGACAGCAGCATGAAAGAACAAAGGATGAGCAGATAAAACACAAGATGGCAGGATAAGTCAGAAAGGAAGAGGTAGAGGAGCGCTAACACAGGGAGGCAGCTTAATACGACATTTAAATATGAGGTCTTTCACATTTACACGGTTATATCTTAAATCGAGGAACATTTATGTGCCTCTTTAAGTCTGAGCCTGGGACAGAGCTCTTCAGAAGTCTTAAAGGTCAACCTGAATATCCCACCCTCTTCAAAAGAGTCCCGCCGGTCACTCCTCTTTAAAGAAAGGTTAGATAGAAAAAGATTAAGGTGATAAAATGCTTCTGATCACGATTTTCCTTCTCCAGCCATCTGAAACTAAAAAAAGGCCACAACTTTAAGAAATATAGGAATTTAAGGAGAAAAAAGTACGTCAAAGATTTGAATATAGCTCAGAGATATTTAACAGTTTGGTGTGCAGAGCAGCCATTGTCAGACATGAACTCTAGAAAATGTCAAGAAGTTGGGTCTAGAATTTCTTTTTCTGGATTTTGTCTTTAGAATATGAAGAACACAGCAGGAGGTTCTTCAGGTCAGATGCATTCACAACAGGAACATTTTCAGGAATATTCATGTGCGGTGTGGTGTTCGCATAGAGCAGGCAGGAGGCAGGACATGACTTATAACTTGTGCAAATGAAATGAAATGTTTTTTGTTTGCAGCACAGTGACACCGGCATCTGCCCTCATCACCAAAAGCTCTCATCTCGTTGTTTTTCCAAATTGACATCTTGGTCAGCGTCATCAATGTGTACGGCTCCTCTTTTCCATCCTGAGATAGTTATTCTCCCTCTAAATTCAACCATAGAGCAGCAATCACAACACAGTGTGAAAGAGACTGGACCAAATTTTTCAACATTAGTCAAATTCAACTTCTACCATCAGACGGAACTAAGTCGGTTGTCACCACTTTCTTTCTTTCTTACTAATTGTCATGAATATGCCGTCTTGAATCAGTATTAAAGTGCCTCACATTTTATAAAGAATAAATAACAGCTTGTCTCCACTCTGCGCAACTATCTATTCTTTACAAAAAAAAGACAAACTGAATTCATACAAAATGCTCACAAAAAACTGACTCCTTTACAAAAGCATAGACACTGTTTTTTCCCCCATAGTGCACCATCCCACTGGCAAATGGATCTTTTGAACCAGTTTAAAAAGACTGATTGCTTTTTATTGTGAGCCTTTGCCTTGCTTTTCTCAAGTGTTTAAACTGCCAAATTCACCAGTTGTTGTTCTGTGCCTTTTATCTACTTTGGAGCCGTATCAGTGCATTTTGTCATGATAATAATGTGCAAATTGCTCCATTCATTATTGTTTTTTGATGGAGAAATTGGGTAAAATAAGCACTTTGTAGATAAGCGCAGGGTCTGAGCACTATTTGGAAAAGCATCAACAGAAAGCAGAATGCATTACAAAACTAGGGAATGCCAAAACTGATTTTAATACATTAATAACAGTGTAATCTTCCAATCAGAAAGTTCCAAAACACAGTGTGTGCCTGCTGACTTATAAATCTGCTCAATAAGCGTAACTCATTGACCCATGAATCATATTTGAGTGCCGAAGTTAGCGATTACCTCAAGTTAAAAGATTTGATGTAAGGAATGAGAGGTTTATTTGCCTCTTCACCTTTTTGTCCCACTGTCAGTGTCACTGTCAAGCTCCATCCCGATCTGACTAATTACTGATAACTAATGTAACTACTTACCTTCTATTAAAAAAGGCAAGCAGCAAAGGGAGCTATACACAAAATTATTTCGCCAAGTGTATCGCATAAAAATATTCACACATTAACACACGCACAAAAACAAGCATTCGCACGTAAGCATCTTACCCAAAATAACCCTATTTTCTCAGTTCTCCCACACACGTACAGTATAGAGCCCTTATGTACCTTCTTAGCTTGCTGGACGCAGGTCATGTATTGTTTGGCCAGGCTGGAGCAGTGCAGGGTCTGCTGTGGACTTTCTCTGTAGCACTGGAACACCTTGGCCTGCAGTTCAGTGCACACAGACGCAACCTGCCGGGGCCTAGAAGCAGAGGGTAGAGAGGAGGGTCAGTGCGAGTACAACTCAGCTCTAGTAACTGAAAACACTAGTTATGCACTACAATCATCCCGTGGTCTTGCTCATTCAGCATTTCTTATATTTTAAACAGCAAGGTATCAGTAATAGTTTTCCTTTAAGGCCTCATTAGAAATTAAAAGTTCAAAAGCTATAAGTGACATATAAATAAAACATGGGAACATGACAGAGCCACTTCCACAGAAAGTGTAAATCTGGTCAGCACAGCTTTAAAGCTTACTGCAAGGGATAACTATTATCTTCAATTCCTCTTCATGATGGGAAAACTTCCTGAAAGAAAATTTGCTGTCACAGTTTTGGCTGTAAATAAAGATCGACGACGCATATCTACTTCCTCCCACTATCCAGAAATTAAGATAAAATATCCTGGATATGAACACTGCCATCTTGTGCTGAGGATGTCATTTGGAGCCAGAGTCAGTAGTGATCACGAAATTGGAGCCGCGGTAACAAGGTCCCTCCGATGCACATGCTCGACCAATCGCCAGTCAGACTCAGCTGTCAATAATGACTTTTCACCCCTTTTAGTATAGCATCAAGTAACCCATCTTTTCTCAAAAAATAGCATTTCAACATAATAATTGAAACCATGTATGAGAAAACATTTATTTGTTATGTACTTTGAATCTTTAGTTTGGTCTATGTTCCATCAACTAACATGGAGGAGACAGGGTCTATGCCCTGTAATGCAGCCAGCTACCGCCACAACGAGGGTGATCCAAATGCTTTGGATTCACTTTTGGGAAGCGGTTATGTCGTCCATGATTACTTACAGTGGTTTTACCCATCACCTTTTTAGTACCAATCTGCAATGCTGCAATCAGACGTTACAGCCTCTTTAAAGGGACTGTTACAGTAAAGGTATCAGCACTGTTAACATCAAACAGGTTTGTAAAGGGCCATGAAACAATGGCTTTAAAGTTAGATAAAGCACTGTGAAGATAAGGTTATCTCATGTGCAACTGGAGTTAAATCAATATAAACTTACAGTTTAATTCACGCCAAATGGCAGTCTTTGTTGTTTTATGGCAGTAAATTAAAAAACTATGGCGCTAACTACTAGACGGATTCTTGGCCAAATTGAAATTTCAACAGCATCAGGCTTCAAAAGACAAATAAAAAGACAATCTAGATTAGAGCTGGCTGCCCTGAATCAAGAGACAAGGTACAGGTGAGTAAACATTACTGACTCCTTGAAGTTCAGCTTAGTCAAAACTGTAGGAGCGGTTTCTGGTTTGTGTCATTAAAGCTTATGACGCGCGGGAGAAGAACAAAACCACACGAGATTGTTTGAGGTGGTTTGTTTTTTAGTTGCAGCGGCTCAGATAGTTTCCGAGGCTTCAAGGTGCAGCCTGTGGAGAGTAATGAATTATGCAAAGACAAAGCAGCTTAAGAGTCAAAGTCAAACTTTCTTCTTTCTTTTTTATCTTACTCACACAAACAGTACAAGTGCATAGACAAAAGCACACAATTACATCCACACCCACCCTCACACACACACCCACCCACCCACCCTCACACACACACACACACACACACACACACACACACACACACACACACACACACACACACACACACACACACACACACACACACACACACACACACACACACACACACACATAGTGAATGCTAATCCTACATGAGGGTAATCCTTGAGTGCTCTGTTGCTTGTGGTAATTTACCTGGTGTTGTGACAGAACTCGTAACTGGGAGAATTGGGATATGGATATGTACACATACAAATGCACAAACATACACACAACATCAGACACACATATCTCAGCAATCACAGTGTAGCAGTAATGGTTTTTTCTTTAAGGCCTGAATAGAAATTCAGTGCTCAAAGTGACAAAATTAATCTTTGCTAATAACATGAAAGAGCAGGTGTCCCAAATTCATAGAATCACTTCCTCTTTAGCAATTTGTCTAATAACCCAAAGCACAGTGTTTGTTTTGTTGCTGCAATGCTGTATATCGAGCTGAATAACAGAGCTTTTATTTTGTTAACGCTAAAGATTGTGTCAGTTGCTTAACAGGCCTCTGAAATAGCCAGCATGCCATACTGAAAGAAATTACACCAGTTCAGTAAATCATTCAAACTTAAAATGTTAAATTAAATCACATATGTGAACAGTAATACAGCAAAGTTTCATTTCAGTTTCATTTTATGCAAAAACATTGGATGTAAAATCTTCATTTCAGATAAACCAGGTAGGACAAACAGAAAGTTTTCTAACTTCACTCTGCATCATGTATAAAAAGTTCTGTACACAAACAAGAAAAAGTGACAGTATATTGTAGTTTGAGGAGGACTCACTGATGAGAAGTAGTACCCCTCAAATATTACTTTTTCCAGAGCACTTAAAGCAATTCTAATTCAAGAAACTGTTATTGTTTTTTCAACAGCTGTTCCTAAGCTCATGAATTTAGTTTAAATCAAATTTGAGCCAACATGGCTAAAAAATGTTTGTGTCAGAATAGAAAACTCCATCTGATGATGACCATGTGATGTGAATGAAAGATCCAAAGCTTTTTCAAGAAAAGGTAACACTTTATCCATCCATAGGAAGAGAAATTACTTTATGAACTTTAAACATCAACAAGATTAAAATAGGGATCCTCTGTACCTCTGTCTGCTCCGTCTGTAACACTAGATATCTTGTAGATATTTATTATCTTGATTTTTATTTTTTACATTTGTCTTGGTGAAACTTCATAGAGAGCGGATGGGTGACGTGTCGATTTTATTCGAGACACAACTTCATCATCCAACAGTAATATTAAAGGTGCTATTCAAGACTGAACTGTAAAAAGAGACCCAGACAGAGAGTAGAAGAGAGAGAATTAGTGTTCAATTTTATAAGGTGACGCATGATTTCACTTGACATGATGGGACATGCCTTTTTATTTTGGGATGCTGACCACCTGAGAGTCACATACGCAATCATGCGCACACGCAGAGAGACAGAGAGACAGAGTGACAGAGTGAGAGCTGCCCTCATGCCATCCCTCCAAGCAATTATGTGTGCACATTAAGATAAACTGTACATAAGAAACACTATAACAGAAATTCCTCTGCACTGAGTGTGCGTGCCTATGTGTGTGTGCTTGTGCGTGCAGTGGAGGGTAGGGATTAAAGAAATCACTGATGGAGAGAACATTCATGAAGAGAGGAGTTAACCGCAGAGAGAGAGAGAGAGAGAAGGAGAGAGAGAAAGAGAGAGAGAGAGGGAGAGAAACATGACAGTGACGTATTAAATGACAATAACCCTCACAGCTTGCATCGGCAAACAGTAACCCATAGCAACCATCACTATCTGCATTGTACCTGTGCCACATCATGTGGTGCCACATTACTTTGTGCTAAGGATGGCAGCTACACATTAGTTCTCGTAGGGCCATGTTTTACTAACAGTCATTCAGCTGGGACAAAGTCTCTACACGACATTATACATTAGATGATGTAGTTTCAATCATATTCAAATAAGTTGCTTACATTCTTCTGAGGGGTTGCCTGTAGTTATTATTAAAATAAAATAATTGTCCCACAGGATGATTTGGGGCTGAACTGCTCTCATTCAAATGAAAAAGGACATGACAAGGTTAGGAAAGAAAGAATTTATATACAGTGAAAACTCAAAATGGTTTTCTTGTGTTAGTCATTAGTTATGTTTTCATGGGACATGAAAAGATCCCATACAATTTTTAATTGGGGAAAGATAAAGATTTGGGGAATTTTCAATCATTACTTTAGGAAATAGTTAGTTCTACTATCATAACTGTCTTGGAAAACTCTCTATTGTTTTTAGAGGTGCCACATTCCTACCACAAGAATTTGGTGGTGATGTGATGTGCCTAAAAGCTGTTTGCCAACTGACATCAAATAACAAAAAAGCAGAAGAACATGTTACTGCCAAGCATTAGTAAAACACGGTGCTGTGACATAGATACTATTGTACAAATAGGACAAACAAGTAAAGCCAAAGACCACGACAGCAATCAAAGAGTTCCGTGTCCTTCAGAAAAAAATAAACCATGAGGTGCATCGTAAAGCTAGTAAATCATAACTTGTTTGTGTATTTTTGCTTGAAATGCCCATCCCTAATTAAAATCATTTGTCTGGTTGATGTTTGACTTAGCGCTTTGAAAGCTAGTCAGCATTCTGAATTACTCCCAAAAAGAAGGAGATAACAGCAACAATAGCCCCAAGGTATTAATCTAAGCTCAAGTAAGAAAAAAACTAATTCTTTTCTCTATTCAACAAGAGAAACTTTCTGATAGCAGGAGAGTTTTAATAATGGAATCTGAAGCAGAAAATTGCCTCTGCTAATCTGCACCAAATGCTTCGTTTGACTGAAATTAAAGGTGAGCTCTTATTAGAAAAACATTAGCCCCCCCTGATAGTTTGATAACTAAATTTCGCAGGGAGAAGAAGGAATACAACCCTCCGACTGCTTTCATTCTGTGACAAGCAGAGTTGGGAGGGGGTAGATTAGGCTCAGATTGGTAAAGTTTCTCATTTGTTTTGTCTCACCTTGGCATTGTTTTTTTGTTTTTTATGAAGAGAGCTCAAGCTTGCATGACTGCAAAGCATGACATTGGGGAATAAAGCAATAAGAAGAAAAAAGAGAGATCGTACAGGCGTCACATATTATAATTCTTCTTCTAAATTGGCGTTATTTGTATTCTGTGCACGTACGTGCATGTGTGTGTGTGTGTGTTGGAATGGTTATCAATGACTTTAAAGCAGCAGCCACGGCCTTGTACTTTGGGTTTTTAATATTACACTGAGTAGAGGGGAAGAGAAGAAAGGATCAAAGATGTCATGGCTGGGGTGAGATCAAAAGGAATGACAGAGCATCTGTATTGTTAGAGGCTTTGTAAAGCTTTAGTGATACTACCATAAGGATGACATCCACAACATTATATTTCAGCTGACAGAAATCTTATCTTTCAGAGTCATAAAACCAGAACTACCGATTTAGTTCCTAAAGCCTGTGAAGGACTGACAGAACTCAGTGGCTGTGATTATTCTGGTAGTCATAACAATCACTTGTCCCACCTTTGCTAAGTAGCGGAGCACACTTAGATCCTAAGCTCAAGTCACAATAAGAAAGCACCCAAAACCCTCCAATTTATCTCAACTCCAGGAAACACTTACAAAAGTCTGTCTCCAATGGGAATAGCAATCAAAAAGAACAACAAGCTGTGGGCTGAAGACAGACAGAAATCCGCCCGTATCTTCATACGCTGACAGCTGAAGTGCTGAGGGGAGATAGCGGCGTAGGAGAACAATTCACACTCTGTTCTCCTGGCAGATTTGATCCCCACCAAATTCACTTTGTGGGGAATACAGCGAGAGATGGGAGGGGATAAGGAGAGTGTTTCATTAAATCAGGTGATGTGCGTGAACAAGATAAGGCGCACATGTGCACATGTGGTTGTGTGCGACATCTCATTGCTGATAACTTTTCAATCAGGCAAGCGGTTGGACGACTCATTCGAGCCGTGGGGTGAAACATGCCCCTCGGAGCGTTTCGCTGCTATCTCATTCCGTTGCTCGTGTTTTTATCATCATCAATTTCAATTCCAGTTTTGTCTGTAATTTCATTTGTTAAGGTTATTTTCTTTCGACAACTTAACTTTTCTTGTGGATGTTGTGAAGTGTGGCTTTCAAACTTTAAACACAGTGTAATGAATAGTGATCACATTATTTTAGAGTTAGGGTTATATAAGGGCCATATTTCCGCGGACTAAAATCTACTGTTACTACATTTATCTCTAATTTTCCAGGAGCAGATTGTATAACACACAGCCTGCTGCCTGTTACACAGCTTGGCTGAATTCATACAGTGCATCAGGTGGGCTGTGTTTGAGGTCATTTTATCCTCTGAGCCTTTGTAAGTTCACATACACTATCCAGACAAAAACACATTTGTCTCCTCTAATAAGTGGAATACCCCCATTCGAGCTGATAGGTTGCCTCCTCTGATCAATTTGAGAATCACACATCAAAACATGGATCAATATCAGGGCAGATACTGATCCATGTCCGATCCACAATTAAACACAGTAACTTTGTCAATGTTATTCTAAACTTAAGTGTTTCCACTATCATTCATTCAGTTACTGTCCAGATACATAAAATGAGCCCAATGACTTCCACACAGCGTAGTGTGCACAATTTAAATCTGTGGAATAGAGAGAGAGAAAGGGAGAGAGAGAGAGAGAGAGAGAGGAGAGCGCTGGAATAGGATTAGGGAATGTGTATTGGCAGATTCCCCTGAGTTGATGTATCAGTATTGGGATAGAAAAAAAGTCAAAAATCCCTGCATCCGTTTTACTGTAATGGCAAATACACTAAATCTGATTGTATACGAATCAACAAAATAAAAGGCTTGATGAAGCCAAGTCGAGTCAATTTTATTTATACAAAGCCAAATCATAATAGAATTTATCACAAGGCTCGACATATGGAGGACGACTAAACTGTACTCAAATGGCAAAGAGGAAAAAGAAAAAGAAAGAGTAGAAGTAGAACAACAACAAAAACAGAACAGAATACAGAGTAAGTGATGCAGTGTTTTTCAGAAAGTTTACTTTAATCTCTTCTACTGTATATACTGGTTATAACTAACTAATTGAAACTGAGACCATACTGCCAGTGGTGGAATGACAACAGGTACAAATCTGAAATAATGATGAAACTAGAAGGCATTGACTGAAAGTTAAGGATGAAAGAAACAGATGAGTTTTAAGTTTGGATTTGAAAGCCTCAACAGAGTCACACAGTCTGATGTGAGTAGGGGGATTATTCCAGTGGAAGGAGACCTGATAGAAAAAGGCCCTGCAGCCATCAGATGTGTCTGATGGGGACAGACGTGAGCCCTGTAGTCTGAGAACACAGAGCACAGGATTGAATATAAGGTTTAAGGAGATCAGGTATGAGAGGACAAGTCTATTTTGAATTTCTTGTATGCCATTAAAAACACCTTAAAGTCTGATCTGACATGGATAGAGAGCAAATAAATGAAGCTAGAATTTGGTATAATTTGTTCACACTTTCTTTCAAGCTGAATTTAAAAATACACAGTATTTTGAACCATTTGAAGATTTTGAGTACTTCTTGATGCAACAAAGGCATGCATTAAAATGTAAGCATCTGCCGTAAAAGACCAAAATGGTCTATGTCACAGAGGTGAAAAGGTTTTGATGGTTTCTTTAATGTGATGATGTGCTGTTTAGTAACATGAACAACATGGGCACTGGTGTGGTCATTTAGTGCTCCCAGGGTATTAGGTTTAAGCACTGTGTCACAGAACAATCATGTCTGGACTTGATTGAGAATGCGAGTGTGCCGAGTGCACATTACACACCATTGTTGTCCTGTTAGGAGACACTTGTCTAGTTCTTCACCTGTCTGTCCCACTGCACAGACCAGTAAGTCTGACCTGCCTGTGATTGTTATCTTTTGCTGGAGTGTGTGTGTTTCTTGATATACTGTAGTTTTAAGAGGCAGCATGTGCAAGTGACTGTAGCGGTCTGTCTTAATGGGAAATCTTTGTTGGACCACAGTGCAGACAGGCCCTGTCTCTGGTAATGACTTGCAGTCTGCTTCTTCGGGGGGCACAAAGATCCCCACAGTAAGCTACCTGTCTGTTTCACTAATTGGACACGCTACCCCCATGCACACAAGAATAGAGCAGATATAACAAACCCACATGAAAGTAGGCTTTTAACCACAAACTGTCAGCAGTTACTTCAAGGTGAATCTTCACATAGACATCCACCTGAGGTTCACTGATTTTGTGTCTTTGCTAACACTTTGAGGGTAGCAAGGTTTTTTAAGAGGATTAATGGATTTTTTGATCTTAAAGTAAGCTCAGCTGCAATGTTGTGGGTCTCTTAAGTGAGGTATTTTATTTGGGGGAATTTGAGTAGTCCCATACCCCAAGGCAGGACTAATGGATGAACTGCTCTAAAATGCCACATGTAGCTGGGCAAGCTAAGTAGCAAATGGCACTAGACAACGTTTTACCACTCACTGTCTCCATTTGAGGAAAATATTTTGGAGATTGTGACCTGTCCAGTGTGTGAAAAGAACATAAATATCCCAGGGACCTTCCATGTTGTTGTCTTGTTATCAACAACATATGCTCCTCTGGGGTATGAGTCAGCTTTTCACACTCTAACTATGCAGGGGCTGGTCCTGGAACAGGTAACAGCAGCCAAGTGCCAGTTCCGTAACTTTCAATAAACAACAGGAAAGGACTAATGGTTTTCCCTATACGGTTCTAAAATTAGGTTTACATAGCTAAATGAATGATTTAAAGTTATGTTTGCAAGGCTAATTAACTGCAACTGACTCTAAAGAGCTATAATATTTAGCCTGTTTAATAGTAATATTAAGTGGGTGGAGTCTTCAATGACTCTCCAGCTGCTTTCAGACATACACTGAACTCTACAGATCCTCCGTATTTTCTCTGGACAAGGTGCATATGTGAACGCAAATGTCAGAGTGAGAGGCTCCTGATTTTCTGCGGACTTTCGACGCCTGTCCCTCTAGTATAAAGTCCTTAGAGAGCCCGGAGAATTCAATGTGTGACCACATCAGGGGATCCTACGCTGGATTCACCGCAAGCAAGTGGAGGGGGGGATGATGCTTCTAACACGCGACAGAAGCAAAAATGGAAGAAACAAAAAGAAAATGAGCATGCCCAGGTGAAAAAGAGGTGACACACAGAAGACACAGACAAAGATGTCAAGAGAGTTTGTCGTGATAAGAGCTGACGATGGTGTCGGGGGTGCTGTAAACATGTTCACGTGATCTCCGCAGCAGAAAGTTGGGAAGAAAGTAATGTTAAACTATAAAACTGATAAAAAACAGTCATCAGTGACTAACATTTACATCTGGAGTTTTGGCCACTTAAATTGTAGTGTCATCCAACCTGCATGCATGTGACCTATCTTGGGAGGGTGTTCACAGAGTTTTCACAATATAACTTACTATATAATCATCATTCATAAACTAGTATTTAGACGTTAATATATCTTGTCGAATATGGAATAATACAATAAGAGAGGGACAACTGGAGACATAGATAGATACTAACACATACAGTAGCGCACACACACACACACACACACACACACACACACACACACACACACACACACACACACACACACACACACACACACACACGCACACGCACACACACACGCACGCACACACACAGCTTCCCCTCCTTCAGCAGTGGGTAAATAGAATAATTACTGGGTGGTCAGTGTAGTGTGAAATGACAGCATGAACACAGCACAATGAAACACTGCCCGAATGCTGACAGAACATGATGAGCACATGGCTGCCTGAATACAAAGTGTGCCTGTGTGTGTGGCAGAGATAGACCATTAAACGGGAGTAGAAGTTTGTGTGCATGACTTTGTGTGTGTTTAAAGAATAATGAGCAACACAAGAAAATGCTACTCATTTGGCAAACTTGAACGGAATTGATCTTCTAACCTCTTCCAGCGGTGGACAACAGCAAATCATTGATAATGTTATCATCTGCACAAAATGTTGGACTTGAATTAAATGCTGTTGAACTCAGTGGTGCAGGTGCATGAGGGTGGCAGTGTCTTGGATGAGGTCGCTGTCCATTAGTGCCAAGCAGAAAGACCGTGTGTCTAGTTTTTCCTCTTGCTGTTCTCGGAATGCACTGGACTGACTGCATCATAATAATGGCATTCATACATGTACTTCTAGGTTTTACATAGCTTGTACTTTAGAGAGGAAGATACCATGCAGTAATGTAGAACTCACGCATATGGATGCATTGATGGTGGATGACGGACGTGCCTGATCCTGGCAATATCCTTTTAACAACAACCAATCACACTTTCCTGCTTGGGACACGCAACATAGTGATGTGCCATGCAAAATGTCAGGCAATGCTAAAAGGGAAGTAAATGGAAAATATAATCCCCAACCAGATGAACACGCACTAGGTTCCCCTGCTGCCTTTGCCTCCTCTCTCCTGTCTCACTCTGACATTTGATGTACTTGCGTTAACATTATTTGATTTGGCTAGCACCTGCACTTGACTATTTGTTTTAACAAGATTTGATTGGCTGCTGCCTGAGCTGCAGCTTGAAAAGTTGAGATCTTCTGCAGCATGCAGGGCGATCAAAGCGAAGCAACGGAACCACAATGCATTTCAGCAACCCATGATGTCACCCTGTGCAAATTGAATTAGCAGCTTTTCTGTTGAAGCCCTGAACATGTACTTCTGAGAGCTGTGTAAATGTGCAGGCAGATTTGAAGGTTGCCTCTACATGGTAGAACCTGAACTTGCTAATGATGCCAGTAACTCACACTGTTCATGAGTTTGTGTCTTTCCCCCCCGTTGCTATGTACACGTTTTTGTGATGATGTAAAAAGGTTGTTGGGAATTCTGTCACCCCTAAATCACTCTACTCTTATCTAATTTATAAGTGAATGGAGGAAAAAAATTTTCTCAGATATTGTTCTTAAATATCAATTAAAATGTATAAATCATGGTTACTATTCATTTTTAATACTTTTCTGCAGAGAGATTCCTAATTTTATACCAGTGTTTGTGTTGCTCTACGTGGATTTAATGTGTCAAATTTTTAAATGAAATTCAGCACAGAAAAGATGGCTCATACATCGTGATTTTAACTGGAGATCCCATCATAATGGCGTACAGTGAAACAGAGAGAGGGTAGAAAAGCAAAGGCTTTGTGTTGATGAAAAAGCAAAAGGTGAGAAATGAGCATGCGAGAATAACATCTGAAAAAAAGATCTGAATTAATTAGCCATCTTTCATCAGTTTTGCGATACTCAATGCCATGTACGTGGGAAAAGGGAAAATGAATGGCTTTCTGATTAAATTGGATTCAGGGAGCATGCATGGCTTTCTCTCCTTGCAAAAAGGGTGAGAATAGGTGTTGTAGGAGCGCAAATTGACAAAGCACACAAACTCTGGCTGTGCCTGTGTGGTACTAAGTCAATGTTGAATGAAACTAACATGCTTTTTGACAGGAGGTGACGTCTGAACTGGGGTTGAGTATCACCACTGACAATAACAATACATTCTGAGACACAGGGTACATTTGAAGGGTGATTTGGCAAACTCAATGTATGGGATTTATCAGTGTCCTTTGACATATCTGACACTCGACTCACTTATACCAGACACTTGAATTTAGTGAAGTTATGTTTCATGTGCTCACACTGTCCCACTGTCAGCAGCACTAATACCAGTGGGAGTCGTACACTCTGATTGTCAAACAAAGCTTTGATTGTTTTCGTTTTGTTTCCAATACAGTGATTGGGATGGACACTAATAAATACAGTGTGTATTGTGAAGTGTCTGTGGCAAGGTTTGGGAATGCCACTCCACTTAAATGTTCTTGTGTCGCTAAAACGTACATGGGTCTTATGTAGCCATGAGGGTTCAGAAGCCATTATTTTGAACAAAGCTGTGTGGGTATACATATTGCATTTAAAAGTTGTGACAGCCTCAGATATTTTTTTCGCAGGTGGGGAATTGGATGGTAACTTCCACACGAATCCTTCTCCTGTGATATTGTTTAGGACTGGATGTTTTTTCAGATTGCATATCTAGATGGTGTATTGTTACACGGTTTCAAAGATTTGTGGTGTTTCCTCCTTCCTTTTGCATCTTACATTTGGGTTTGCTTTTGACTGTCTTCATAGCGTTTGAATCCGAAAAGCAACCAATCACGTGCCTTTAGCCTTGGCATTGCCTTTTCTCTTTTTTCTTTCAGGTAGTCAGATCCCATGTGGGAGTCGACTGACCTCGCAAGACTAATTAGATAAAGCTTCATACATCCACAGAAAAAGGCCATAGACTGTAAAAGGCCTATTGAAATAAAATATTGATCTTGGGATTTAATGAATATACATTGGTTCATTCAATTGAAGAGTAAATTAATTGTGCCATTAAAAAGTAATATAATATAGAGGTGTGTCCTTATTTAAAAAAAGGAAAGGTTAGGATGTTAATGTCAAAATCATAATTTTATAATTATAATATATAACAACTCAAGCTGTCTTTGAGCACTGTCATGTATTTTGCAATCTGAATTTTTTTATTGCTATTTGTAATTTACAGATAAAAAAAAGGAAAGGTATTGGACTCAAACAGAAAGAACAAGGAAACTGAAAAAATAAGCAGTGAGTCAGATCTGTTGACTTTAGTAAGTCTACACGACTTCATGAAAAAAGTTTAACATTTTGAAGTAGGTCAATACTGCCCTTTGTACACAATTAATAATAGTTAGTTAGTCTGGTTGGGGGGTTGATGATGGTGTGATGAAGGGTCTATTGTTATGATTCATTTTGAGAGGGGGGTGTATTGAATGTTCATGAAAAGTTGGGGGGGGGGTTGATTCTTATGATTGTGAACATGCACATAGTACGATACTGATGTTATGCTGAATTTGGTCTCCCTGCCGAGCACAGTAAACATTTTATTGACGTTTTGACGATCCACTGGTCCACTAACACGGTGAAAGAGAGAGTGTAGGAGGTGCAGAGTTCACATCAAAGCAAACAGCCTTCACACTGATCCCTGTCCACATCTTCTCCCTGTTCTCTGGACATCCTCCCAGTCAGAGCTGGTTTCTTTGTGTTATTCAAAGAGTCTTTGCTTCAACTAATTTACAGGTGTATTCACAAAACTTATTTTGCCTATGATAGTCTCATAAATATATAGCAGTACTGAGGCAGAAAGGGATTGACGGTGTGATGACTTTGCAGAGTCCTTCCACAGAAAATGATGTTTGTGAAGCTCATTCACAGTACTTACCTGATGTGAGCCTCAGCTTTGGTAGCTGCCTGGTTGTACTGTTCAGCCGACTCCTTGTAGATGTCAAAGTTCTGCAGGCAAAGACGACAAAAAAGTTGAGAATCAATTCAGGGGTATTTTACAGCTCTGCATAAGTTCCACTTCACTTTATATTTTGAATATAAAATAGGCTGCTCAGATGTATGCTGCTTTTATGATATGAGAGCTTGTACCCAGGTATTATTACATTTTTAGATCACATAATCTCACCAAAATTACCTTTGAGCTTCAATTCAAGCTCTAATAAGTCAGCACTGATAAGCAAAATGTAAAAATCATCATGTTAAATGTCACATTTGTTAAATTAGCGACCTTTACATTTTACAGCGCTGCTTACAAATCTAAATGCTGATGGACTGCTGGTACTCCATAATATTTTTTTAATGCAGTGCACAGTGGCATTTAAACACCAATTACTGCTCAGATGGAGCTCATACCTAGAGGGCAAGGTCACATACAGCACACCTCCACCGGAGTAATCAGTGGTCACAATGTTAACTACATTGCATCATGGTCGGAGCTGCTCAGAAGGTGATGCACTGATGATGAGGAAGTCAAGAGGAAACATGTTGTGCAGTATTTTGAGCCATTGTGCAAAGAATGTGATTAAAATCATCAGCTCTGTAAGAGGAATGATCATCGTACAGGTTTTGTGTCAATGACCACAATGACCGAAACACAAGCAAATCTCTATTATTGCCCTTTCATGCACATTCTCTGAGCATTGATCCACATTTCAAACCGGTAACCGCCATGCACATGCTCTTGCTTAATTTTTCCCTGTATTCCCAATAGATGGGGTGATAGGAAAGGCAGGTAACTGAAGTGACTGAGCATGGGATGAAATGGGATCAAACACAAACCTCCTCCACAATCCCTACTTCTTCAGTGCCTCCTAGTCATTTTCATTTCTCTTGACTTATCGTTGATCCAAAGACATACATTTCCCGATCTTAAATGTCTGGTGCTGGAGAGGACTCAAATCATTTCAGAGACATCTTTTTCCTTAATACCACTTTTCTAGTATTCTCTACAACAATAATCAGTCCCTCTATCATTTCATTTTCTGAAAAGAAAAAATAGTAAAACTTTATTATCTATTATATGCAAAGTCAATGCCAGTTTCTGTCATCACTAAAACTGCTGCACCTGATAAAATAAATAAACCAATTTAAGAGTTGTAATTTCTGTGTATGTCTGTGTTTATCTACACTTTGATCATTTTTGGGGTCATTATTCCTATGTTATGTGACATCACGATGCGCCACATTTGCATAATGCATGCCTAATAGCTGGTCTAGCGAGCGGAGGCAAACATTTCCTATGTGCAATGGAAGCAGTTGACCAATCACAACTGAGTGGGCTAGCTGGCCAATCAGAGCAGTCTGGGCTTTAAAGAGAGAGTAGATACAACCAAGTGTTATAAATACAGGCCGAAAAGCTGCAGCAAGGGACATTATGAGAAAAGTGATGCGTTGTCTGTGCAAGTAAACCTTTTCAAGTTATAACCCAAATTAAAATATAAATATGAATATGAACATGAACATAATATGTCTCCTTTAATTCTTCCAACAAAGTAAAGATGAGAGTAACTCACACGTCTATTTATTGTGAGAAATCTGGAAATGAGCTATAGACAATGTGCATTGAAAGAGAAATCAATTATGTGTCCATCTACTATTTACCCCGTCTTATATCTTCTGCTTTTGACTTTCACAGTAATTCACAAAGTCCAAATGCCAAACATCCTTGGGTTAGACTTTATCCCTGCCGGTTCAGGATTAGACTCCTGTTCCCACTAAATCTCCCTATCCCCAATGTGTGGACTAGGCTTAAATACCAAACCTTGACATGGGGGTAATGTATGTAGCTCCAAATCCTGAATGTCAAATTTACTCCATTCCAGTAACATGAACCCTTTGAATAAAAATGATTTCTAGACCTCTGAACTGCTGCTAAAATGTGTTATGAATCTGCCAAGTGTTAAAACATTACCAATTAATACTTTAATTTCAAAGTGTGAAAAACCAAGTCCAGGATTTATGGACATGCCCATTCATGGAGAGTTAGCTCATGCTTTGCCTGGCTCTCTGAGAATATGTAGTAAGAAGTTAGCCACATGTTAGCGACTTATCCTTTAGCCCCAGGTCAAGGGCTCAGTGGGTACACTCTTCAGAAGAAAGCTGAGCTGAAACTTGAAAGTCTGTGGTTGCCTTGTGGGACATCCAGTACTCGAGCCAAGATAAAACAGGCTCCACAGGGGTATAAGCCCATGGGGGCCTTAGATTATGCAGGACATGGAGAGTATGGCACCAGCAAGGATAGCAGCAAGGAGGTGGTTTAAAGGTAAAGTGAGTCTCTGTCTGACAATTGGTGTATCCTACAGGATAAGGCTCTATCCTGAAGGTTTTGAGGGGTCAGGCAGTATTTGATATAATGTCTCCCACTTGGATGAGGATAAACAAAGGAAAACATTTAAGCTGCTTTCAGACATGCGCTGAGCTCTGCAGATACTCTACTATACTACTATGAAAACCCCCCCAAAAGAAATCAAATATCTCCTGGTGTAAAAGTGGTGTCATACAAAAGACACTGATGAAGATGTCTAGAGAGTTTGTGGTGATAAGGTCGGCCTCGGGGTGCTGTAAACATGATCTTACATGATCTCTGCAGCGGAGTTAATGTAATTTAAAGCAACACTATATAACTTTTACTGAGCAACAGCGCCCTCTACAGGCACATGTGGTGATTAAATCTGTTGGGCTCCATGTCTGACAGACTAAATGGTTCTCAAGTAGAGAGAAAACCAAGCCTAGCAATCTGTTGACCGGAGCTCAGACTGTAATGTCCCACTCACTGAACTGAAACACAAACTGAACGGTGGATATAACCCATGATCCCTGGCTTCCTGAACCAGAAGAGCTGCCACTGTAACAAATACACCAAACTCTGTTTAGAATTCCTGTTATTTAAAAAGTTTCCTCAGCTGTGAGTCCAACATTTAAGAAAATCATATGAAGTAAACCAAGTGCTCTGGAGAGATTCTTCTGAATGAAAACCTTTTTCACATTTCTGATTCTGAACAAAGTATGTCTTTAATGTCTCTCATATAAAACACACAATTCAGATCTAAAAAAAACACTGTGTTTTATGTAAAAATCATGAGTAGTTTGATAGTTATGCGAGGGATGTTGCACCAGATGCTACTAAACAAACTGTGACGTCTCTTGTCTTACAAGTCAAACGAGGGAACATGGGGATAATGAGGACAGCGGAAGAGAGAGGGAAGTATTTAGACTGGCAGGTGTAGCTTATCCTGTTCTCGATGGGGGACTGCAGGGCTGTGTGTTTTTTGTGTCTATTGACAGAAGAGACCCTGAGAAACAGCTCTCATGACACCAGAGAGGTGGCAGCACTATCACTGGCACACACACTCTCAGCTCTTCCCAGTCATTTGCACCCGTGGGGACAAAAGCCCAATGTGGAGAGACGGGGGGGGGGGATGATAACTCTCAATGGGGGAAAGCAAGGTTTTGGGGGTGTTGGAATGGCTCATGCAGGGGATTAGTGTAGGTGCACGTGTGCTGCTTGTGTGTGTGTGTGTGTGTGTGTGTGTGTGTGTGTGTGTGTGTGTGTGTGTGTGTGTGTGTGTGTGTGTGTGTGTGTAAGCTTGCATACACGCAGGTGTGTGACTAAATCTGTGTTTGTATTTGAATGCTTGTCTGAACACCCTCCAGGAAAGTGCCTGATGTCAGGATTTTGAGGGAGGGGTTGCTTCACGCTCCACACTTGGACGAAGGCGGATTAATTTTTTTTTCAGAGGCAGTAGTCAACAAAGGGGAGAAGATGGGATTAAAAGAGGTGAATATTAAACTGAGAGTTGTTTACAGAGTCATAGGGTATGTTGCCACAAGAAGACAGATATACTCCACCTGTACTCTGCGCAGAGATTAGAGAGGCTTCCACAAATAAACAAGAGAGGGATGGAGAAGAGAGGGAACAGGACGGAGAGAGAGGAGATGTGGAGGATGCACTGGAATGTTAGTTTCACTCATGGGACGTCTTATATCGTGTGGAAGAGGGGCAATGCTAAGTTGCGCTGTAGATTGGCCACTCTATCACAATTACTTCGGAGGTGACAGCATGAACACAAACCTGTCACATTCACAGCTTTTTGAGTTGTGTCGGTAGCGGACTCAGGTAGCATCCACAGCCTTTAGACAAACACAAAATCTATTATCTCCGTCCATCCCTTTGGCAAACTGGACACCGGAGAGTGTTTTGTACAGGTAACACACACACACACACACACACACACACACACACACACACACACACACACACACACACACACACACACACACACACACACACACACACACACACACACATTAGCCTATTAAAAGAGGCTGCTACTAAGCCAAGGTAAAATGTTGATTCAGGGGAAGATCACACACCAATTACAAGTGGATTCTCCTTCTAATCTGGCTGCTCTTACGTTTGGTTTAAATCACTGCCTCTGATCATCAAGATGCAGCAACAGAATGTGCATGAGTGCTTGTGTGTTTTTCAATACAAAAATCAATACAGCCGTATGGAAAAGGCTCTGGCCTCTGAGATTATTAGTGGAATAAAACACAGCCAGCTATTCACAGTCAATTGCAGCCAATTGTTTTGAACACATGCCTATTCATTCCTTTATCCAATCAGTCAGCGATGTGGCAGCAGCACAATCCATACAATCATGCAAATACAGTTCAGCGGCTTCAGGTAATGTTCACATCAAACATCATCAAACATCAGAGTGGAGAAAAATATGTCACATATCAGTGAATTTGACTGTGCTATGATTGTTGGTTCCTGACAGGCTGGTTTGAGTGTTTCTGAAACTACCGATCTCCAGGGACTTTCACACACAACAGAGTTCACTCAGAACAGTGTGAAAAAAGAAAAACATCCACTGGACAACACTTGTGCAGAAGGAAAATACTTTTTGGTGAGAGAGGTCAGAGAAGAATGCTCAGGGTGTCGGAGATGACTAGAATAAATCTGAGGCTGCAGTGGGCACAGGCAGAGCAAAACTAGACATCTTGAGACTGGCAAAATGTGGCCTGGTCGGATTAATCTTGATGTCTGCAGAAGGTGGGGTCAAATCTGCATAAAACAATGTGAGCATAGACTTTACATGAAGATGGGCGGCATGAATACTCCCCCAAAAGAAGTCAAAGTACAGTCAAATAAACTGTTGGATTCTGTCACTTTAGGTGATTGTTTATTTGTGCTCAAGCGCAAATTGTGAAATACATGCCATTATGAATGGAGGCTGTTGTGAGATTGAGGGGATGATGTTCCTAATAAATCTCTGTGTGTAGATCTGATACAATACTGGCGGTAAGGAAGGCCTTGAGAGAGAAAATGTTCAGCTTTTCTTTACCTGCTCGGATCATTAATAATGGGAGAAGTGAGACAGATAACTGTTTCAATTTTAGTTTTTTATTTATGCATATGGATCTGTCACAATTCGACTCTTAAGTGGCCCTTTATTTTAACCTAACTGGAATTTGCCACAGGTATGAGAGAGGGAAATGAAGAAAGATAAGCAGAGAAAAGGCAAGGGGGCATGAAAGGAGAGCTGGATGAATGGAATGCTGGATGGGAAAATGAAGAGTAGCAGGAAGATGGACGCCAGCTCAGGATGGACTGTTTAATGCTCAGTCCATATAGCCTCTTTATCTCTCGCTCTCAGTCCCCCTCTTTCTTACTCCCTCATCCACATGCAGGTCAGCTACGAGCAAGTGAGGGGTGAAAAAAAGCGATAGTAAAAAAAGGGGACTGTGGCGGTGAGCGGAGAAAGATAGAGCATCCTCAACTCTTCTGCCAATCAGTCTCTTCCGTCAAGCATTGCAGTGTGTGCTGCTTGCTGCACGGTGTGCAAGGGACCCGTCCATTTAACTTGGCTATGTAAAAGGTTTTCTCAGAGGCCTAAAGGAGGCGAGTGCATAGGACTTGATAAGGTCCCCCGTCTGCCTGATGGGCCCCGCTGGAGGAAGGGAGAGCGACAGGGAGAGGGCTGGTGGGGCAGTCAAGTCCCATAGAGCGTCTACTGAATACTGGAAGGAGAGTAGTGGGTGTGTGAAGAGACGGAGTGCAGGTTAGGGGAGAGGTGTGTGTGTGAGAGTGTATGTGAGTCTACCTGCCTCTTTTCACCCATCATTCGTTCAGTCAATGTATTGTTAAAAAAATCTAAATATTTGTCTCATCTTTCTCTATCAGGGATTTTCAATCAAAATTCAAAGAGGTCGAGACAGAGAAAATTTCCTCCAACAAAGGTCTGGAACATCATAATGTCTAGCTAGCATTATCATTCAGTGTAAGATGTGTCAACATCTGAATGTCGTCAACATCTGACTGTCAAGTCAAAGAAAGTATAACGCAATAATGTTATACTGTCAGTTTTCATATTCAACTGGAGAGATTATAAATAAGTACTCTAATAAAAAATAAATGCCCTTTTCCCCCAAAAAAGAACACAATACATAAGGTTTAAAAAATTTACAAAAATGCTTAACTCAAAAAATAATTAAAAAATAGTCTTTGTGGTAGTGGGGTGTGATCAGCGTCGGCTGCAGGAGTGAGAGATCAGGGATTTGGTTCGGGGAACGTTGCCAGGGAGGGAGTCTGATTGTGCACTGGTATTCTGCGTTGGCTAATCACTCGCTCTCCTTTATCAGCAGTAGCGTGCTGGGGCCGGGCCGGCGGACACACCGAGAGACTCTCCCAGACTGTTTGCAAGACGGCCAGAAGACGGGTCGGAGGAAGAACAGTGAAAGTGTGTGTGTGTGTGTGTGTGTGTGTGTGTGTGTGTGTGTGTGTGTGTGTGTGTGTGTGTGTGTGTGTGTGTGTGTGTGTGCGCGCAAGTGTCTGAAAAGACAGAATATAAGAATCACTATATTGCAACTCACGAGTCCTGGTAGCTGTTCAGTGACAGGGGAACCCACAGTTAGCAGTTCACGTATGTTACAGTCGTCTTCTTTTTACTTACTAATTTTCACCTAAGCCTCAAGCATTTTTCGAACAATTTCAAAACATCATAATAACTGAACAGCTTTAACACCTATATATCCCACCGCTCTTTTCCTGTTCAAGATTTTAAAATCGGGGCTGTAACGGTGTAGTGTTGTTTTATATTGCTGCATTTCAAAAATCGCCCTGGTTTCTGAGCATGTCTGACATACTGGTTTTGAACTGCCCGTTGGAATAATGAACATGAACATGTCCACCAACTTCAGACAAACTTTCACTCTATCCCTTTAATCTCATACACTCATCATTTCATCCAGCCTCTGTAGATATTTACGAGAATGAAACAGCTTTTTCTGACCCGACAATAACACACCAGTTCCAAACTGGTCTCTCACAAAGTCCCTTAACAAATACAGGTTTACTGTGTAAAAAGCAAGCAACATTTACCAAACCACTGAGCTTTAAAAGGGTGCAAAATATCAACTGTGCATTAGGGCTCAGACGGAGTGAACACAGGCCATCACTTCTTAAAAGCACCCAACAAACCGCTTTTATCCTTTTTTTCTGATTTGTGAAAAGAACCAGCAGGATGTTGGTAAAAGGACACAGTGTTAGGAAAAAGCACAGTACATTTGATTAGGCAGCTGAAGCTCTCTGAGAGATAGAGCGCTGTGAAACCTCTCCTGAGTGCTGGTCCATCAACAGCAAGTCGTGACTCTCGTCTGTCTGCTGGAACTTTCAATTCATTTACATTTACATTTTGACACTGGTGTGTGGGCTTGACATTTCCAAGATAGGGAAAAGTCTTGTGTCTCAGCAAGATTTTACTCTCCACGGAGAGTGAATAACACTATGCGTTATTTTTACTCTTCCTGATGTGTGAAGACTTCCTTTCAGTGAAAGCCTGCTGGATGTTTTTATCTCATTAGTTAGGTCTCTTGTTATTCATGTCAACATTTTAAAGAGTTAGTATCTCAT